>NC_060143.1:298513077-298813077 GCF_021461385.2 Schistocerca piceifrons
AGATAGTTCCTGTGAGTTAGTATGCACAGAGGTGATTCTTGGCAGCCAGGATAAAATAATAATTTGATCCTTTTATTGACCTCCTAACTCAGATGATACAAATTGCTGCAAGGTTCAAAGAAAACTTGAGATTAATTTTAAACATGTACTCCGACTTATACAATTATAGTTTGTGTTAACTGTAATTTACCTCAATGTGTTGGCAAAAAAAAAACAGGTTTCAATCCAGGGATATGCATTAAAAAATCACCTCAAACTGTGCTAAATGAATTCTCTGAAAATTATTTCAATCATTTAGTTCACGAGCCCACTCTAATAGTAAACTGTTCTGCTAACCAAACTTGACCCCTTATCAACAAATAATCCTGAGCTAATAACAAGCATCAACACAAATACAGGGATTACTGAACACGAGATTCTCATAGAAAAGTTAAAAATTGTAACCCTAAATCCTCCAAAAATAAATGAAAAAATATACCTATTAAAAGAAGCAGATAAAATTCACTTGATGCATCCTGAGAGACAATATCAACTCCTCCAAATTAACAACATACTGATAAGTGAAGACCAGATGTGACTTAAATTCAGAGAAATATCATTGCAGCAATTGAGAGGTTTATACCAAATAAATTAACAAACGCAGAGCCAACCCCCCTTGGTACACAAAACAGGTCAGGACACCATTGCAGAAACGATGAAAAAAGCATGCCAAATTTAAACAGATGCAAAATCTCAAAACTGGCAATCTTTTACAAAAGCTCAAAATTTATTGCGGACTTCAATGCTAGATGCTTATAACATTTTCCAAAACAATGCTTTTTCTTGAAACCTGGCAGAAAATCCAATGAGATTCCAGTCATGTAAAGTACGCTAGCAGCAAGACACAATCAATGCTTCTCTGTGTAATAGCAAAAGAAATACTATCAACGACAGTGCTGACAAAGCAGCGTTACTTAACACAGCATTCCGAAATTCCTTCCCCAAGATGACAAAGTAAATATTTTAGAATTCAAATCAAGAACAACTGTCAACATGAGTAACCTTCAAGTAGGTATCCTCTACTTAGTGAAGCAACTTGAATCACTTAGCAAAATCAAGTCTTCTGGACCAGTCTGTATACCAGTTAGGTTCCTTTCAGAGTATGCCGATATCATAGCTCCATACTTACCAATAATATACCATCATTCGCTCGACGAAAGATATGTACCCAAAGACTGCACAGGTCACGCCAATATTCAAAAAACATAAGAGTAATTCACTACATTACAGGCACATATCATTAATGTCAATATGCTGCAGGATTTTGGAACACATTTTATTCTAACACTATGAATAACCTCTAAGAGAATTGTGTATTTACACATATTCAACACTGATTCAGAAAACATCGTTCTTGTGAAACACAACTAGCTCTTTCCCCATACAAAGCACTGAGTACTATTGACAAGGGATTTAAAATTGATTCTGTATCTCCAGATTTCCAGAAGACTTTTTGACACTGTACTACACATGCAGCCTGTAGTGAAATTGTGTGCTTATGGAATATCATCTCAGTTATGTGACCCAATTCATGATTTCCTGTCACAGAGGTCACAGTTTGTACTAATTTACCGAAAGTCATCGAGCAAAACAGAAGTGATTTTGTGGCATTCTCCAAGGTAGTGTTATAGGTTCTCTGCTGTTCCTTACCTATATGAAGGAATTAGGAGAGAATATGAGCAGTCTGATTAGGTTGTTTGCAGATGAAGTTGTCATTTACCATTTAATAAAGTCATTGGAAGATCAAAACAAATTGCAAAATGATTTAGAAAAGGTATCTGTGTAAGTGAAAATTGGCAATTGCCCCTAAATAATGGCAGGTATGTTGTCATCCACGAGAGTTCTAAAAGCAACCTATTAAACTTCAGCTAAACAATAAATCAGTCAAATCTGAAGACCATAAATTCAATTAATACCTAGGCATTACAATTACAAACAACTTTAAACAAAACATACACTGCATTTTATTGGCAGAATACTTAAGAGAATGTAACAGATCTACTAAAGAATCTGCCTACACTATGCTTGTCTGTACTCCCTTGGGATCTGACTGGATAGGTTAATAGAGTCCATCGAGAAAGTGTAAATAAGAGCAGCACGTTTTGTATTATCACAAAATAGGGGAGTGTGTGTGTCACTGAAACGATACAGGATTTGGGGTGGACATCATTGAAACAAAGGCATTTTTTGTTGCAGCGGACTCATGTCATGAAATTTCTATCACCAACTTTCTCCTCCAAATGCAAAAATACTTCGTTGATGTCGACATGCATTGGCATAAACAATCATCATAATAAAATAACTGAAATCAGAGCTCTCACGGAAAGATATAGGTGTTTGTTCTTTCTGCGTACTATTCGAGATTGGAACAACAGAGAATTATTGCGAAGGTTGTTCGATGAACACACTGCCAAGCACTTAAGTGTGATTTTCAGAGTACCCGTGTAGACGTAGAAATTCTTTATCAACTAGCTGTTTGTTTTTAGGTAAAACAGAAATGTTAATTCTCACTTAATTCACATAAGCATGAGTGCCACAAAAAGACACCTAAATTACCCAATATTTTCACTGCAGTTAGTAATTTAGTGCCTTTGCCATAGTGGCATTTTTTAAATGTAGCTCACTGTCAATTGCAGCCTCTGCAGATACTGGTACCACAATCTACACTGGATGATGAAAGGAAACAGTCTAATTTATATCGTACCAGTTTTTTTGTAAGATCCCTGGCCACCTCCTTCCTTGTGTAACTTAGCAGTGAATAGTAATTCCAACTATCGCACTCAGATTTCTAGTTGGACAGGACACAAAATCAGTTCTTTTGGCAGTGATGGGATGAAGGAGAAATCTGAACTTCAAAATGAAGAACTTACACATGAATTACCAAACCAGCAATTTGATCTTTCAAAAGACTACCGGAAGGTTAGATTCTGGTAATGTTCTTACATGGCATTAACTCCAAATCTGAAGTTTATTGATGTAACACACAAATATAACTACATCATATGTGTAAAATTTGGAAATGCATCTGCAGGGAACTCTACACATACAAAACAAATGGTAGATTGCAGCACAGGTGTGTGTAAGAGTGTAGAAATGGAAGGTGGCTATATCTGAAGGTGTAAAATCAGTAACATGACAAACTGTCATGCCTGTTCAGTGTTATCAGGAGGTAGATATGGCTGTCAGGATGTAAGGTGGCTGTTCCACTGGACACACATGATCAGATTCCTTTATGTGCACATTAACCACAGCAGCCTGCCAATGTGAGATCTGAACCTCAGTCACAATGCCAAGTGTATGACTCCTTATTAAAAAAAAGTTAAGCATAGCAATTTAAAGAACTCTTTGAGCTGAAACAAAGTAGCCTACATTAATACGAACATCTGATCCAAGATAGAACAACATAAAGACTACTAACCCGCCCTTCATATCATGAAAGAATGCAAAACTTTCAAGCAAGACACCTTTATGTAAACTTTTTTGTAGCTAAAAATCAGTAATATTTTAAAGATTCAGAGAAGTATATAGTGTGCGAGTATGTAATGAGACGTAAGTTAAAGATTTGTGTAGTTTGATGTGCAAGGCTTCTAGGTACAGTGTAAAGCATTAAAATAGCAAGCAAAAATGTAGCTTTGCTGTCTCAATAATGATAATGTCATGGGATCACAAGCATAAATCATTGCACATGCTGTGTGATATAGGTCAGTATTTTTGGTAGACAGCAGTGGTGATGAACAGTACGATACAATTTAAGTGATGCACAGTGAGCTGTGTATGGGGGATGTACGATTTAATTCCTGATCTCTCAAACCTCGTAAAAGCCAGAAAGCTGTTGGATGTACAATCATTTGTGTTTATTTTGACTCAGTTTATATGAGACAGTGAACTATTTTTGGTAGAGTTTGAACATTCAGACGCCAAAAGTATGTGACTGACTCTTTAACATGCTGTCTTATGTTGAAAACCAAAATTGGTGAACATTTACCTCCCACTGAATTTAGTCTGAAATTCTAGTCGGTTTTGTTACTATTATTATTAATACACAACTGTTGAGGACAGTTAATTTCCAGTGGGAATAAACAAATGCTAACAACGCCTCTCAGCATCCCTCAAGCCCAATAATCAATCATAATTGAAAACTGGAAAATTAAGATACAGTAGGAAAAGGGGCAAGTCTTCCAGACACACGCTAGCTATATATTATTGCCTTTTTTTAATCCTGCACGTTTACAACGTGTTTACAACACTGACTTTGGTGTGAAACCAATGAGTATTTGCTCATATATGAAGAGGTGCTGAAAATCCTTTGAACTGAGAGCAGGATTTAAAATCAACAACCAAGGCAGTTATAGGATTAAGAATAATTCAGACTCAAAGTATTTAAAAAAGCCACAAGATACAATCTGCCACCATATTCTGTCCTGGATTGTTTTTGCATAATAAATATTCTGTAACATTTCTAATAATCTTCATGACACACAATTTATTAACACCATCTGATTGTAAGAAATTCTTCTCAATTTCTCCTTTCACTGTCATCATTGGTTATGCTGAAGCAAGTTTTATATTATCACTTAACACCAGCATTATTGTCACAAATCTATCATAACAACACTGAAAACTTTATAACTCTTTTTATACTCGAAAACTGTCAAGAAAATCATTTTAGTACCTTATGAGTATGTACCCAGTTTGCTTCAGTTTTATGCAGTAATAAACCTATACACATACCCCGAAAAAGCAGTTCACCAGACCCCTTATGTTATGTGGTAGAACAGTATCCAATGTGTCTATATCTTTAGAGAATCTATTTATAATCCATTCCGACAGGTGTTATATCAAAAAATGATAATGGCGTCCGCATTATATTTGAAAGCAAACTGTAGTGGATGATATGGGCAGCACTCAGAGCACCAATAAATGTAGTCAATGATGACAGGAGTAAAAAGATTACTGAAACAAGCACACGAAGAACACACACAATGAACAGATAGACAAACAATCCAAATAAAATAATATTCATAGACTTTTCTTAAGACGTAATCACAAATTACAGAAACTTCACAAAATATTTCACTGAATAGGCATTTAATATCAGAAATGAGTAGGCACTAAACAAATATCAGAAACAAAGTAAAGAAGAAAAATTAAGATATTTTACTCTTACCTGCTACTGAGATTTCTTTCAAGTCCTTATACCAAAATAAAAATGTATTAAAATATCACACAATACTTAAGATGCTGAACATGTTGCAGACCAGCTCTATTCCTAACAAGAATGTAGGTAACAGAATTGTTTCAATGTTACTGCCCAATAGGTGTCCTCCCAATTATTTACCCAAAGTATACACGCACACAGTAGATTTTATCTTACCAAGAATGATCACTGTGAATAAAAATTATAAATGAATTGATTCATTTCATATCTCTGAAAACTCTCCTCCACTATAGTATTTACAGAATTACGTGTAATAGGAAGATAGTAAATTAAACATGCCCGCATGCCCTCAAATAGATAGCCTGTTTCCCAATGAGTAGTTTGTTACGTACCAAGCCAAGCAACCACATTATTACAAAATGTGTATTAAAGAAACTCACAAAACACAAGCAAACACTTAGCCACAAATCTCGATCCTTCTGCAGTGGTGAAGGAGAATAAGGCAACACTTCTATCAATCTTTGGAAATAGCACATTTTATGCCAGCTATTTTTCCTGCAGCTGACTGTGTATCAGAGTTGTTATTCTTGAAAGAAGAATACTTCCAATAAAATTTTCAAGACGTGAGACCTTTGGAAATAGCACATTTTATGCCAGCTATTTTTCCTGCAGCTGACTGTGTATCAGAGTTGTTATTCTTGAAAGAAGAATACTTCCAATAAAATTTTCAAGACGTGAGACACCTTTGAATAAACTAAGAACCATGGTAATAAAAAAATCCAGGAAGGGAACTTAATAACTACATAGGGTGAATCCCTGCTCTACTGACTAAGTTTCAAAGGTTGTTCAGGAATATTTATTATTATTTTGATATACGTAGCTCAATGTCCCAAGTAGCTCATTACAGATTAATGATGTAATCTGGTATTATCAAAGTTTTAAGCTTAAGCTTTAGCTAAAACATGACGTTGGACAAAAAGCAACCCTCAGCTAATAAACATTTGCAACATCAGAAATGACTATCGATCATACTTCAATGCGACATGACAATCACCATATGAAAAAGCCAGTGAATCCAAACATTAGCTTTTTCCAGACTACTGTCCATAATACTCTTATGGCCAGACATGAATCACAAAAAGCAGCCTTTCTTCACAACACATATGTGCTCAGTTTTCAGCTTAGCCTAATGTCAGTTATAAATTCTGAATTATTGACAAGGTAAGTTGCTACAGCCAGTATTTGAAATTTATTGCCAAAGGATTACCCTAAACAATACAACACAATGACAACAATGGACAAAGACAGCAGCCCTTTGACAGTAAAATGCACAAAACATTTAGGAAAGACTGACCCCTCACTGTTAACTGGAGAATTTAATGATTACCAAGAAAAACTGATGAATCCAGGAGTTAAAATTATTTGCCAGAGTGTTATCCACAACATCCACATCCTTACTAAATCTACTGATTATTCTGCCTGTTGGTGTGGCATCAAAGAAACTCATAGGGCTTTTCAAGATGTTTGTTAGCAGGTGATAATGCATCCTGCCTGCTGCTACTATAGAACCAGCTGCTGTTGATGCTGCTCTACACAGCTGTGTTAATGCTGCAAAATCAATGAGAAAAGCTGTTTACTTCATAATGCCTCTTAAATTAGTCAGTTCAGAGCAGAATTGTATTTTTAATACTGAGTGACACTGCAATTCAAAATTTTGCACATGTAAAGAAATGTAAGGTATAATTCTCTTTAGTCAAATATTCAATAAAAAAATAAATAATTGATTTTTGTATTTTTCACCAATTAATGAACATCCAATTGTTTGTGGTACACTGATGAAGATTTCTGCATATGGAAATGTAGAAACAATAGACAAGGACATTCTAGGTGAAACCTTTGGTAAAACCTTTTGTAAAACAGCATTTTTTGTGTGTGTACAACAATGACTCATCTAGCTTCGCATGTAATAATTTAAATGTGTAAGGGTCTACGGGTTGCACGTAGCTGTGCGGTACATTAACATGCGCTCACCAGCCAACCTGTCTGGAATGCTGACGATTCGTTTGGTCAGTAGATGCCCATCCAGCCACACTGTGATGGAGAGTATGTGACTGGCCGCTGTCTGCAGTGGGCGGTATTAACTAGCGCGGCCTCGGGCGTGAATATGTCTTTTCTTGGAGCCTTTCGATACGACCGTAACTAGCCGGTGTTAGGACATCAGACACAGTGATGATGAGTGCAAGTAGTGTGCGTGTTTTATAATCCGCCTTCGTTAATAAAACTGATTAAACTTACTTATCATGTTCGTGTATTGCCGCACCTCAAGGACCCATCGCTTACAAATCCTGACAAAATATTCGTGTAATCGTCATCTGGCGAAACAACACAAACAACCCACTTATAGAAGTGGTGTCAGAATGGGGATAATTATGGAAAATCTACAGTCCAGAAGAGGTGCAGTACAACGTGAACTTCAAGCAGCAGCAGCAGCAGCAGCATGAACACCTTCCGACTATGCGGGGACATCCAACACTGGAATTCAGGTTGGCCTACTCCAGTTTGGCTAGAATATGAAAGGCAGTGATGGATTTTTATTTTATATTTGAGTGACTGACAAAATGTCACAATCCAGTCAGACTAATGTTGTCGATCTACAAACTGTTATTAATGAACTGCAAGACGAGATTTGACAGTTAAAAGCAGAAAGAAGCAAGCATAACATTCCGAGAGACTTGTCAAATAATAGTTCATGCAGTTCAGGTACAACAACAATAAATAATTTCTCATTATTGCCATCAGTACCAGTGTTTAGCAGGAAACCCGAAGATGATGTGAATGTGTTTTTTCGTAAACTTGAAGGTGCCTCTCTGTTAGTATCATGGACAGATTCTGATAAGCTAGTAGTTGCCAAATTAAGAATTCAGGGAGCACCACAAGATTTCATTAGTGCGGAGCCTACTTGCGTGAAAACAGAAATTACAATGAGTTTAGAATGATTGTTGTTCAGAGATTTAAACATAAAAATGCAATCAGATTTTACAGAGAGCAGCTTCACAGTTTGCGAATGTGACGAGATGAATCTATCTAGCAGTTTGCCAACAGAATTCAAAATATCCATGTTCAAACATACGAGTTAGTAAAAGATGAAAATGAAAATCGCATTCAGTTGTTCGAAGCCGACCAGAGAGCCTTGGATACATTCATTCATGGGTTGCACAGAGAGGAAGTAAGCAAAGCTGTTCGATTCGCATGATGTAAAATGTTTCAGGAAGCAGTAGAATAAGTTGTTGGTTTCCTTGAAGCACTAAGATGACCGAATGAGATGCAGAAACAAGAATGCGGAGCTTCCAACAGAACAGTACAATGCTAAGATGCAGTAAGCAGGGTCACAAGCATAAGGATTGTAAAGAGAATCTAATCTGCTATCATTGTGGAACATTTTGAGAGATTGTCGCTACAAGAAGAAAGGTAATGTAAACAACAGACTATCTGCCAGATCTTTAAATGATTACGGGGACATATGGGCCACCACACCACCCGCCCCGTGCCAGAGACAGTGATTCCTGTTAGTTCCAGCAAAAATCAGACCAAAAATGACTTCGTGATAGGTGCTGCATATCGTGGGAGAAACATCAAACTACTTACTGACACACGAGTCAGACCTCATTAATGTAGTGTTGCATAGATAAAAAGGATAAATTGAAACCACCGCTATTAAAAGTGCGAGGGTTAAATGGAGGAAAGCTACGTAACCATGGAGAAGTTGACATAGAATTAATTCTTGGCCAAGGCCAAGATGAAAATGAAAATGAGTATAAAGATAAATACACAGCAAGGGTGCAAGTAGTTTCAAATAACGAAACACGTTATGACAGTGTACTTGGATTTGATTTTTTGTCCACTAACGAGGCAGAGATGTTTGTCGCAGAAAGAAAGATCAGACTAAGCTGTAGTAACTACAACCTAGGAAATCATTCTTCAGATCGTACTCAAAGGAGCAGCACTACTGACGTCATGGGAAAGGATGCATCAGTTCAAACTGTCTGAGTCCATGTACAAATTGATCAGCCTCAGCAAATTCCCAAGGGAGCAGGAAAGACAATCTACGTTGAAGTTAAGTCACCCCGATACAAGGAAGGAACTTTGTTATTAATTGAGCGATCTGAGAAAAGTGAGTTACTGCATACAATGCATTGTTATGTTGCTAGAAGTGTAGGTGTCGCTACAATGGTGAGACAGAATGTCGCAAAAGTCCTGGTTACAATAACGAATGTGAGCAATGAGGATGTTGTTTTACCACGAGGAACAAAAGTTGCTGAAGTGTCAAACGTAAGTAAAAGTGACATAATACAGATTCCAGACAAGGTAACAAATGCTAAGTTATAAACACAGATTTTTGTAACAGTACCGCAAAATTGCAATGAAAAGACAAAGTTAATAATGAACTGAAGCCCAAGTTCTGGAAAAAGATAGAACACTTGACAGTTGATGAACAGAAGATTTTAGTGCCTGTTTTGTTGGAATATGCAGGTTTATTCAGAGAACGTGCACAGAAACCTTACCGAATACCATTTAGTCAAAGAGAGTAGGTAAAAGACATGGTTTTATAATTCCAGCCTCTAATTGTTATTTAACCAAGAGATCCTTCAGACCCACCGTGGCGTTCACCTGTTGTAATTGTAAAGAAGAAATCAATTCCTGGAGAACCACAGTTCCGTTTTTGTGTTGATTACTGATCTTTGAATGTTGTGACCACACCCAACATTTACCCCTTACCAAATTTAGAGGAAACCTTGGATTACTTGAGCAGATGTCGAATTTTTTCAGTATGTGATTTAACAAGTGATTATCACCAGTTAACAGTGCATCCAGATGATCCAGCAAAAACTTTATTTGTAACAGCAATAGGAGTATGCAAGTATCTTCGTATGCCGTTTGGACTTTGTAATGCTCCAGGTACATTTCAACGCCTGATGGATTCAGTTTTACGAGGGGCCCCCAACACAGGCACTTGTTTACCTTGATGATGTAATAATTTTTGTGAAAACATGAAGCAGTATACTTAGAGACTACAAGCTGTTTTTGAGTGTATAAGAAGTGCAAACCTGTCTTTATCAATAGATAAATGTCATTTTGCATAATGTAAAGTTAACTATCTTAGTCATGTTATAACCAGTGAAGGTGTTCAACCTGATCCAAAATTAATTGAAGATGTAAAGAATTTTCCTGAACCACAGAATTTGAAAGAACTACAATCATTCTTGGGATTGTCAAATTTCTACAGACGATTTATAGCCAGTTATGCGAATATAGCGTGTCCAATGACACAGCTACTGTAGAAAAGAGTCACATTTAATTGGTGAATAGAATTCAAAAAGACAATGGAAGAACTTAAAACTGCTCTAACCACAGCCCCAGTGTTAGGTTATCTGGATTTCAGTAAACCTTTTATTCTTTCAACAGATGCATCCAATTTTGCCGTAGGTGCAATCTTGTCTCAAGAAGTTGATGGTCATGAGCATGCAATCTCATTTGTTTCCAGACAATTAAATAAAGCAGAATGTAATTATACTACTACTGAGAAGGAGCTTTGTGCTTTGGTGTAACACGTAACAGATGTTTCTTAACGGAAAGAGAATTTACAGTTATTACAGATCATGCTGCACTTAAATGGTTATTAAGCTTAAAGGATCCAAGTTCCAGATTAACAAGATGGGCATTACGACTGAGTGAGTACCAATTTAAGATTATTCACAACATGTGAATGCTGATGCAATGAGTCGAAAATTCAATGTTTATGTTACAATGAGTTGAGAAGAGGAGTTAAAGGCAGCTCAGGAAGAAGATCCACAATGCAAATAATGGAAAAATGATTGACATTTTGTCAAAATATATGGACTATTGTACAAAATAACTAGTAAAGGAAACCGCCGAGTTAATCCAGAAAGTATGAAAGAGCAAATCATGAGATAGCAACACAAGTCTTTATTATCAGGACATTGCGGTAAAAAAAGCAAACAAATATTAAAATAGCTCAAATGTTTTGGGGGCCGAGCTGCAAAGCTGATGTTTTCGAGTTTGTTTCAAGATGCAATTCCAGTAACAGACAGAATAATGTAGGAAAAAGTAGAGCACCATTGTAAGAACTGCCAGAAACAAGTGAATCATTTGAACGAGTAGGACTAGATGTCATAGGACCATTGCCTAAGACGGCAGATGAAAACAAATATATATTCACAATGTTAGATCATTTCTCTAGATACCTTCTCATGATACCAATACCTGATTAGAGCACTGAGACTATAGCTAGCTAAAGCTTTTGTGAAAGAATGGATTCTTAAGTTTGGATCACCATTAAGTATAATTAGTGATCAAGGAATGAATTTTATGAGTGAGTTACTTAAACAGCCTTGTAAGCTCATGCAAATAACTCAGTTAAGGATTACACCAGCACACTGTGAAGGAACTGGAAGAGTCGAGCAAGTCCACAGAACAATTATTAAAATGATTAGCCATTATGTGAGCAAACATGACAACTGGGATGTCTCTTTACTGTACTAAGTAAGTTGTTACAATGCCAAAATGCACAGCTCAACTGACCAAAGTCCATATGAGATAGTCTATGAAAGAAGAATGCATTCACCCTTGGACTTTGCACAATCGACTGCCGGAATCAGCAATGAACACATAAGGGATCCAGCAAGCAAGCTAAAGGAAGCATGGAGGGGAGTGAAACAGTGGAATCATCAATCCTTTCTTCAGCAAGCAAGACAACATGACCGGCAAGCAGCAGTGCCACAGTATCGAGTTGGGGATCTTGAGTAGCTGAGTAACATGGTGTTAAAGAAGAGTCAAGTCAAAAAATTTAAGAACTTTTGTGAAGGACCATATCCAATCTTGGAGGTGTTGTCACCATCACTCTTAAGCTCGAACTGCCCTTTCGTTCGATTGTCATTCATGTGAATCATGTAAAGCTATTTCTGGGTAGATTTCCTGTAGTATCGCAAGATGACGAGGACCAACCGAGAGGCAGACCTGCTGTTCTCAAATACAGCAAGCGAGAATCGCGAGGTCGCAGTCCAGACTTCAAGGCCGAGGCATCGCCACGTTCCGAGCGATAGTGTTCCAAACACCCCTACAATCTGCGTAAATGTGTGAAGTGTGTGAGTGTGCAATGTGTGTGTTTATTTCAGCCATGTGCTTATGTGAATGTGTTGTGAGAATTTAGTATTGAAGCTATTGCACAAGTGATACTAAACATTTTATTCCACAGGTTACCACAAGAAACTCTTTTATTTTATGTTCATTGTTAACTCTAATATTTAGAACTAATCAACCATGTTCATTTTTATTCTAATGCTTGCTATGATAGATTATTCTACTAATGCTGTAGTAATAGTACCACAGAGTACAGGTGTTTTGTTTGAACCACGATCAGACACGGTAGTTTCAACAAGTAATACAAAACTTGTCCTCAAGTACAATATGAGTAAAATCCAGCAACAGTTCAATTCTATAAAGAAGCAAATTGATCCAATTCATTGTGTTAAGGGTAATGATACAATTTTGGAAATGGGTACATCTTGATATAATAACTGGATCACACCAAAACTGCAGGCAGAGTCTACATTTGCTAATTGTGAACAAGAGAATTACTGTTTTTTAAAGCTTTTGCCACACAAAACTTTAATTAGGCATAAATGTGCCTGGTTTGATTTTGGAGAGAGTATCCTTCATACTGTATTTGGTACTTTAACTAGTCAAAATCTACTGGAAGTTAAACGCAAAATATTAGCTGTTGAACAACAGTCCAGTACAGATTCAACTAACTTCTCTAATGAAATTATTGTATTAAAGAATATGTAAAGAACCATTACTAACCACACAGTTTTCATTGAAAAGATCGTAAAGCAATTTATCTCACATTTCCATGTAATTTGTGATGAAACGAACGCAAATATCCAAGAACTATTCCAAGGATTAAAAGCTGTGAGTGCACACTTAGATTTAAACACTCTTTTGTTAAGGATTACTGATAGTTCATCAAATGCTAGAATTGATGCCCTTAACTTAAGAACAGTCTTAGAAAGTAGTTCAAATGATTGAGCAGTGTACAGCTACATCCAGAACAATTTTTACAGATCCTACTATCAATTGAACAAAAGCTAGATGCAACATATACTATGATTTACCCTGTTAACTCTCACAATTTATATGCTTACTACAAGTTAACCATCACACACTCTTTAATGATTGAAGATGAATTAACTGCCATTGTTTCTATTCCCATTGCTAGCTCAAAGCATAATTTTGAAATGTATATAATTACCCTGTGAAATGGAGACAGGCAGGTATCTATGTAAAGTATGCACTGAATGATTATCTACTGATCAGCAAGGATCGAAGATATTTTGTGCCCCTAAATGAAAATGATTTGCATATGTGTAAATATAGTCATAAGTTAATTTGCCCTGAATTGGCAGTATTCTTAGACAGTAGAGTATACAGCTGAGAGAAAAACTGTTTATGAATCATCCCCTAAGAGATGACTGCTCTAGAATTTTAATGCCTCTTATCATCCATTTCTTAAACGATGTTCTGAAGGTATAATTTTCTCATTTAACTCCACCCTCGATGTCACATTTACATGTAATAACTATGATACAACTGAGCTACCCTTTTACACTAAAACTGAACAATAGTGGATTAATCTTGAATGCCACACATTGTGATTTATCATGTGAACTATTTGATATGCCTAGTGTGTTGCCAACTACATTTCATGCAACTGGACATTTGCCATTAACGAGAATGTTACCTGTTTGTTACAATGATGCATACATATTAACATATGAAAAGCATTCCTTATCAAGTTTTGCTGAAGACAATAATTTAATTAAGTCCTCTGATTCCTCCAGTAATATCAATGCATACTTGATTGTCAGTATTGTGTTTTTATTGCTTTTATTAATTTGTCTTTTGTCAACAGCATTTGTCATGTATGAAATTGTCATCTTGAAGGCACGCTTCTCTGTATCGAACATTGCTGTGTCTGCAAATGAAATACATGTTGCAATGCCTTCTGGTGCCACAAATGGCAAAATAGATTCATAATGCTCAGGAGGTCATTTTGAGCTTTTTGTTCTTTTCCTCTGGGTAGAGTGATGTAAGGGTCTACGGGTTGCACACAGCTGTGCGGTACGTTAACACACGCTCGCCAGCCGACCCATCTGCAATGCTGACGATTCGCTTGGTCAGTAGACACAGGTCCGGCCCCACTGCGACGGAGAGTACGTGACTGGCTGCCATCTGTAGGGGGCAGTATTAACTAGCGCAGCCTCGGGTGCGAATATGTCTCTTTTCTTAGCTCACCATGGAGCCTTTCGATGTGACGGTAATTAGCTGGTGTTAGGATTTCAGACACAGCGATGATGGGTGCGCATAGTGTGCATGTTTTATAATCTGCCTTTGTTAATAAAACTGTTTAAACTTACTTCTCGTGTTCGCGTACTGCCGCACCTCAAGGACCCACTGCTTACAAATCCTGACAAAATATTTGTGTAATCATCATCCGGGGCAACAACACAAACAATACCCTTATAAATGCTATTTAGAGAGCAAAGGCACATTATAAAATACTCTCATATGAAGCGTTCTCAGTATTTGGCACTTCATAGCTTATTTTAGTGCCATCTACATACTTTTGTAACAGTGAAAAACTTCTGTCTCCAGTTTGAATGATTGAGAGCATCATTCTTGTAATGAAGGCAACAAAATAGTTTCTGCACAAAATCCCAAATGTGAAAGTTCCTAACAAGCTTTTTATCTACCTTCTGTCCTAAAAATTTAAAATGCTTGAAATCATTGATTACTGTATCATTCATCCTAATTAAATATCACCTTAATGAAGAATCACATTACACAACTTCGAACAAATGAGTCTGTCCTGCTGGTACGAGAAAGAAATTTATGATCACGAACCAAATTAAGTGCTGTGTGTGAAGTTTGTTTTAGTCTAGCTAGATAGTGGGTTAAATGTAGTCAATTCAAAGCAAATAATCTGAAAGTTTAATTAAATATATTTTGCATTTAGAGGCATCCTTCATTGCAATGAACTGAAGCCAAGTATTACGGCTTTTTTTTTATTCATCTTCACACCCCTAATGTCTTTTATGACTCACGAGTCAATGCAGCTGAAGTTAAGACTTGATATAGCTGAAGTAAATTAACTATTTGCTTGGCAACAGCAAGCAATAAGAATGTGTTAAATATTAGATGACTACACATATTGCAGGGGTCTGCTGAGGGAACTCAACATTCACTTGTCAATATATTTATTCTTTAAATGTATTTGTTGCTAAAAATAAAATACAATTTCAGGAGAGATGCGATTTTCACAACAATAATGTTTGATGTAATTTTCTGACAGACTTCGCCTGCTTATCTGAGATTCACAGATCTGTATTCCTTCTGCAGATGTATGTGGCAATAAATCATAAAATCACCAAAGACTTACAAGAAAATTTTAAAGAGACACGTTATTACTTGCACCTATCAGATTATTTACAAGCAAAGACTGAAAATCCATGTACATCAATACTCTGCAAGAAGTCACCCTACAATGTGTGGTGGAGGGTACTTCTGGTACCGTTAACTAGTGCTGATCGTTTGCTGCATAGAGCATTTTCCTTCTGCTTATTTTTCTGAAGTGTTTGTACTTCCATAATATCTCTTTTAAGATACATGCAGATTCCACCACAAAAAGCATACTAAAATTATTGCCTTACTGAAGAAAGAGAAAATTAATGTTACATATGGCACACATCCTAAATATATACTTGGTTTATTAGCAAAGCACAAACTTTTTATCATCATTTTCACTCTTAGATTTCTGCTAAAATTAACTTTCACTTTGACTATAATTTTCACTTTGACATAATTACAGGAACTCTGAGTCTGAATCTCGCCTTTTAGACCACTGAAACTTCTGATTTCATAATGGTAGCTTTAAAGGCTTTAAGTGACATCCCCTTTCCTAAATTGTAGCCTATGCACATCTAACCACACACACACACACACACACACACACACACACACACACACACACACAATTTCAAATATAACACCTCTGGAGCTTCGGTGACAGTTTCTCTGGATTCTGTTCTAGCAAGTGATCAGAAAATAAAACAAGTTACTTGCCCTTTGTCAATAATAGTGTAACACTTGCTCATTTGACCCTTTGATTATCCATTGCCAGGATTTTGCATTTGAAATTTTAATAGCAAACATGCAAAACAAGCGTGGTTAAACATTATTTACATGTGTTAAAAGCTCTTCTTCCAGGTATATTAGTAATGGCAATTTACAGAATAAAACCAAACAGTCCAAGCAGTACTGCAATTCCCCAAAAATGCTGCAGCTGGGGAGCAATTTGTGTCTACATGTTTACAAGATACAAATGAATATAACAGAGGGGAAACATTCCACGTGGGAAAAATATATCTAAAAACAAAGATGATGTGACTTACCAAACAAAAGCGCTGGCACGTCGATAGACACACAAACAAACACACATATCCATCCGCACATACACAGACACAAGCAGACATTTGTAAAGGCCTGTGTGTGTGTGGCTGTGTGTGTGTGTCTGTGTGTGTCTGTGTGTGTGTGGCTGGTGTGTGTGGCTGGTGTGTGTGTGTGTGTGTGTGTGTGTGTGTGGCTGGTGTGTGTGTGGGTGTGTGTGGGTGTGTGGCTGTGTGTGGGTGTGTGGCTGGGTGTGTGTGTGTGTGTGTGTGTGTGTGTGTGTGTGTGTGTGTGTGTGTGTGTGTGTGTGTGTGTGTGTGTGTGCGCGGGTGTGTGGGCGCGGGTGTGTGGGCGCAGGGGCGCGCGCACGCACGCACGCGCGCAGTCGTGCGAGTGTATACCTGTCCTTTTTTCCCCCTAAGGTAAGTCTTTCCGCTCCCGGGATTGGAATGACTCCTTACCCTCTCCCTTAAAACCCACATCCTTTCGTCTTTCCCTCTCCTTCCCTCTTTCCTGACGAAGCAACCATTGGTTGCGAAAGCTTGAATTTTGTGTGTGTGTGTGTCTGTGTGTGTGTGTGTGTGTGTGTGTGTGTGTGTGTGTGTGTGTGTGTGTTGTGTGTCTATCAACGTGCCAGCGCTTTCGTTTGGTAAGTCACATCATCTTTACAAGATTCAAGTATACAACTGAGTTATTAGGTATAAAACATCAATATTTCAGATAAAGCTACGTGAAGCATAAACCTGATAAATATCAAATGTTCCTTCACAACTAAAAATGAGCTTAATCCTGTTTCTTCCTATTATAAAATTGAGTCTTAGCACTCTCTCACCCACGCAAAGAGCATAAGAAGAGAATGAAATAGAACAGAAAAACAATAGTCTTAACTGCATTTGTGTGTGATCCACATCACCATATCGGGTTCCTGGAAATTCAGCTGTATTGTTTGATAACATGTACTTGACGATTCTCAATCAGATGCTTGCAATTTTCCTGTTTTGTATAAACTATGTTTATCAAATATAGAGCTGTTATGGAATTATATTTTTACACATTCCTATGACTTGATTAAACGAACAGTCATATGTATGTCTGAAAAAGGAATTATGTAACTCTAAAACTAACAAAATATTGTACAAAAACAAAAAATATACACAGCTGCATGGAACACACAAAAACATTCTTAGGTAACCTATGAGAGAGTGCAAGTATGTGTGAGAGAGAACTTCCATCAAGGTAGCTGACTAGGTGACAGTATGACTTTTTCTCTGCAGAAGGAATCCAAGTTCTGATATCTAACGTTATAAATTTCCACTTTCAGTGTTTCTATCGGCAGTATTAGAACATTAGAAATGTTGCCTCCTGAAAAGTATGTACTGGCCATCCATGCTGTCTCTAAATTTTCACAGTTCTCTCAACTAAAACTGAAATTGTGTATTTTACCTCAACAATTTCTGTGTGTTACATGCAACCTTACTCAAATATATATGGATTATTGTAATTATACCACACTGATCAACATATGCACACAGGAAAGAGCAATACTGAGCATTTCCTTCACAGGGCAGAAATGGAGGCAACTTTTAGGTTAACACCAAATACTGTAAAATGTAAAAAGAATCACGCACAATCCTTAAGACCCTAAAACAGTTTGTTATTATTATTTCAGTAAAAAACTTACCTTGCCCGAAACCCAGTGCTCCATATACGCCTAAGTAGAGATCCCTCTTCGCTGTATCTGAAGTGTTAGCAACATAATCTGCATCATTTGACCAGACAGATAGCCAGATGTTAGTACCAATTGAAAATGCTTGAAATACGAAGTTAAATAATATTGTGGCCAATGAGAGAAATATGCCCACAGATTTCAGGTAATGTGAGTAAACTGCCCATTTCACCTAGAAAGATATAATTTATTTTACACATTACACAGTAATAGAAATATGTTTCAAAGAAATTAATTATTATTAACTAATTACACCTGCATGAGAGTATCATTGTTAACAATGGATACAAACTGAAGTATCATTGTTAGCACTGAACAAAATAGCAGGAACAGAACACTAAGCAATATTACAATAACACAAGTTCCAGGAGGGAAACAATGGGAATGAAGAATGGCAACCACTCAGCTGAAAATAACTGATGACTGGTGCATAGAATCATATAACAGTACCAAGACATTGCGGTCTCTCTGGTTACTGCTCTTTTTCTAGTTTTAGAGACACACACGATCAATCTTACTCATCCGCCCTTAGGTGTGGTGAGATTAGCTGATGAGCATATGGTGTTTAGTGTGACAGGAGTGGTCCAAGAGTAAATGTGTACAGCAACTAGGAGGGGCAATATGTATGGGGGCAAGATGAGTGTTGGAACACAAGGGAAAGACAAGGAGATGGGCAGAGGTGGCTCTCAGGGGCGAGACAGAGGGAGACAGAGAAGAGGAGAGGGGGGACTTACCTACAAGATTTGAGCATGGCAGGTGCAGTGTGAATATTATCAGGCAAGGGAATGTGAGGACGAAAATACAGCCATGAGAGGGAGATTACCAGAGGTTTAAACCCTTTACAATCCAACGGCAAGTGATGCCCGAAATTGCGAATTTTGTTTTCCACTTTAATGTCAAACTTCATTCAACATGATTTTTTCATAGCTCTCACATGTTTCGTTCTCGAATCTGACTGTACTAATCATCTGAGCTGGATAGTACTGCCATTCAAGAAAGCCTGTGGTAACTATATCTAACTGTAGCCATTGTGTTGTGAGAAAAGTTTTAATTATCACATTAAGTTAGTAGGTGAGAAATGGCTAGTTCTTCACACACAATACTTTAAGAGGAACAGATTGCAGAGCTTTAGAGGAATGTCTAAGTGAAAACAAAAGTGACAATGATTCATTTGTGAACAGTCCAATTGAAATGATGATAAAAATACACACTGAAGTTTTGTATTGTAATGCTTATGCAAATATACTTGAATGAAAGCACACCATTTGTTTTAATACCCACCCTAAAATAATTAACAGTCAGTGGCCTCATTCTGTGACATGCTCACTGACTGTGTGGTGGCAATTTAAATAAGAATGCATGAAGGCACCCTCTGTCTTCATTACAGAGTGCAAAGAGCTAAATGAGTGGGATTTCCAAGAACAAAGAATATGAAACTTCTGGCAGATTGAAACTATGTACCAGAGTGGGACACTAAATCAGAACTGCAGGCAAATACTACACCGACTGAGCTATCCAAGCAACTTATGAACTGCCCTTGCAGCTTTGTTTTGGCAGTACCTCTATCTTACTTTCCAAACTTCACAAGAATTTCTCCTGCAAACCTTGAAGGCCTAGTACACTATGAAGAAAGGAAATTTCAGAGACTAGGGGATTGCTTTCAGAATGAGTTTTCACTCTGTAGCAGATCCAATCACTTTAAACTTTCTGGCAGATTAAAACTACATGCCAGACTAGGACTCTCACCCAGTACATTTGTCTTTCAAACACAAATGCTCTACAGACTCTGCTATCCTAGCGCAACTCAAAAATCGCCCTCACAGAATTTGTGATGTTTGGGAAGTGCAACAGTAGGCTGGAAAGTAAAGAACACATGTTTGTAGAATGTGACCTAAATGACCTTAGAAACATAGCAGGTGGCATGTGTAAGGTAACTTCCCCCTCTATGTGCATAGGCAGTCTGAATGTGTTGCATGCACCCAATGGCTTTACAGTACTGAAAGTACTGGGATGCATTCTACTTCTCTGTGAACATGAGTTAAAAGGCATACCATTATGGACTTTTAACTGCTGAAAAAGTCACTCCTAGTGAGATTCCATCAACATTTAAAGGCTCTTTATGATGGTGGTGGTCGTGCTGTCAATAGGTCTACTGTAAACCGGTGAGTAGAAAATTTTGTCATAGCAGGTCTGCAAAATCCATAATTGTTCATGAAACACACACTGAACGTCTGATCACTGCAACAGATGATATACATTGCAAACTCATCAACAATCTGAATCAAAATTACCAATAAACCACTCTGAAGCATTTTGTAAACCATACTGGAATATCCAAGGAACATGTCAGTTTTATTATTGAAAAATTAGAATACCATAAAATCATTGAACAATGGATGGAACCAGCATCAATTGCGATGTTGTAAACAACTTTTGCTGCGCTACTGTGAGAAAGGAGACAACATTCTTTTGAATACTGTGACGGGAGATGAGTCACAGGTCCATCATTACAACCAGAAGAGAAAAGACAGAGCACTGAATATCAATATCCATCTTCTCCTCTGGCAAAAAAGTTCAAAACACAAATATCCACAAAAATATTTCTTTTGATTGTGTTTTAAGATGCTCACCGAGTTTATGAGTCCGATTATCTGGTACAGCTCAGTACATGGAGACTCTGAAACATCTCTGACATCCAGTTCGTCATGTTAAGAGGCAGACTAGTGCCAATAATCTTGCAACGTAACAATAATCGTCCACCCACCTCACATGCAACTGAAGAGGATCTGCAAAAACTAAAGTTCGAACCTACTCCACACCCTCCTTACCTTCTTGATCTTAAGCCTTGCAATTTTTATTTTTCTCCTGTATTCAAGACAGACCTCATGGGTAATCATTACACCTCACCTGATGAGATAAAGGCAATTGTCAAGTCCTGGATTTGATGAAAGTCAGAAGTTGTGTTCAGTGACAGAATGAAAAAACTTGTTACACGTTGGATGAAACATCTTCGTCTGAACCGTAACTACAGTGTGTGGCCAAAGTGTCAGAACCCCGAGTCACACAGGATACTTACTGGATGGGATGAGACTGTCCGGTGGATCCCCCCTGGCTGAGGGATCTGGGTGACTTTTCCGAAGTCTACCCCATTTTGTAAACCTCTAACCCATTTTGTAAACTTCTCCAGTTTTCCTTTACTCCCTTCAACCCTTCTCCTGGGAGGAGGAGCCACTGGCTCCGGAAGCTTGCACATATAAAACCTTTTTTATACGCATATTCTCCTGCCACCGCACGATGAGTAGATATTTGATCTATCCAATTACACTGAACTGGAAGGAAAAACACAGTTCTATATGTTTCTGCTAGAATATATGAACTGAGATTGATCCTGACTCAGGGCAAATTATTTTTTTTCTTCCTGCTCATTTTGCTTAACATTACTGTTTTCTTAAGGTTGCTTTATTCACAACAGTGTTATACAATTGTTTTCAATTCCGCATCTTACCACATTTTAATACCAAATTTCATTTCTTAGCTTTGTTTTACACCTGATTAATCTGAGATTAATCATAACAATGGTATTAAGCAACTGTATTGCATCCCCGATGTATCTCATGTTCCAAAGAATGTGAGAAACCATTTGACTTGTTTGCGAAGAATGATGTGGTTGGAAACTGTCACTGTAGGTAACAATTCGCTAGTTCCAGTTGTCTCCACTGAATCTGTGATGGCCCCTCACCACACATTGGTCATTGCAGTTTTGTACATTTCCAGGTCGCTAAGGCAATCTGCCAAGGCACTCAGTTTTTTCATTTACATGTTTACTTCTGCCCTAAGCTATCAATTCTGCTTTGTGGTTTCAGGTCCAAGGCAATAGCAAGGCTCCTAGTGAGACCTAGCTTTGGTCGCAGTTTCTTGACATTCTCCTCGCAGCACCTCAACATTGACTTTGAACCCTCGCCATGACAGACACCCCACATGGTGACACGTTGCACTCAGATACTTACAGAGAAGTTTTAAAATTCGCCCATGGTGCACTGTCTCTACACCTGCTTGCCACACAGCCCAGTGTGTAAACCTGTGTTACACCACAAGATACTCCAGCCCAAGTGAGTACTGTCCTAGCTCCGTCTGTGGCTGCTGGCATGCTCTTGTGTTATACGCGTGCCTGCAGTTCGAAAATTGCCTATCATTTCTTCTGAGAGTGATTATTAGTTCAGTTCCCTGCACTGACAGTAATTGGTATTGTGCTGATAGATACTCTGGGACAATTTAGTGACTGTTCGGCATTTGCTATTCTTACCACACCACACTTTTACATACAGCCGTCGTATCAACAAGCGCCTTTCTCTCGATATCTGTTGATTTCAACACTATTTCATGTCTTTTATGGTACTTTACTCATTTAATAAATGTTTTGTTCCTCAACGATGTGTGGTCACCGGTCATCGTGCAGTATCTGTCATGTCGTTTGTAACTAATTTAATGAAATAGGTAGGGAAATATTCTTATGCTAATGAGCCAACGATAAACTCTGGCAACTTAATTTTGTAATTGTTGACTACCCCACCCTGGTAGGCATGCATTTTGATGGTTGGTTGATTGGAAGAGGTAAACAGGGAGGGAGGGCTGGGAGACCAGACAGCGAGGTGGTCAGCCTACAACCCATGGTGGCAGGAACTAAGGGAGGAACAGCACAAAGAGCACAGTTGAGTTCATTTGTGGACAGGAAAATGGGCAAACAGAGAGGCACAAGATATGTCACGAGAGAGAGAGAGAGAGAGAGAGAGAGAGAGAGAGAGAGAGAGAGAGAGAGAGAGAGAGAGAGAGAGAGAGAGAGAGAGAGAGAGAGTGAGGGAGAGGCAAGGGGCGGCAAAGCGAGGGTGTGTCCCCTAGGCACAACAGTGTGCTAGTACCGCAACTGACCCATTCTGATTCCCATACCGTATCACGATTGCACCAATGAGGACAACACCTGTGGAAGAAAACATAAGAAAACAGGGAACAAAATGGCACAAAACACTGGGAAAACGTGTGGAAGGGGGAAACTTGGCTGACATGGGAGGCAACTTCCCAATCCAATGCCAATGATAACCACTGGACTCCAATTCTCGAAGGAAAGTAAGGTTCTAAAATCTGGGAGGATAAACAACTTTCGTGTAGAAAACCAAGTACACATGTAGTAACGCAAGGGTTGCCTGCTGACACCAAAAGTCTTGAGCAGTCCTGTATACAACTATAAAGGGGGAGATGTGGCAGGATGGCTCGTTACAGTTTAAAAAACCGTTGGTCAATCTCGTGCAGCTGATGCGAAGATGGGAGAGAATGGTAGATTCCTGCCGGGAGAGGTGGAAGGAAGACCTTTGTGTTTGTGGTGGAAGACTTAATCGCACAAAGTTTATTAGAGGGGGGGGGGGGGGGGTGCGCAATGAGATGGCTGGAGCTGCAGCTATGGAGAGAGAGAGAGAGGGGGGGGGGGGGGGGGATTGCGGTTCATTGAGGATTAAAAAAGCATGGGACAGTGCAGTATGGCCGATATGGAGACAGCAGAGGATGGTACATTCCTGCCGGGACAGGCAGAGGAGGAGAACAACATGTGGTGGAAGTCTCCTCAATTGCATGAAATTTATTAGACATTCCTCTGAAGAACTGGCCCACAATTGAACAAAAAGGGATTTGACAAATGTGGTAAACAGCCCCTTGAGGGGAGGGGGGGGAGGGGGCGGCGCCAATGCACGGAGCAGAGGGGGTTATGTAGCCACTGTCCGAACCAGACTGTCTGCTAGTTCCTTCACCAAAGGGACAAAGTAAATATTCCAGACTTCAAATCAAGAACAGCTGCAAACATGAGTAACGTAGGAGGAGATATACTCGGAGCAGTGAAGCAACATACATCATATAACAAATCCTAATCATCCAATCCAGACTGTACACC
This sequence comes from Schistocerca piceifrons, assembly GCF_021461385.2. NCBI lineage: Eukaryota > Metazoa > Arthropoda > Insecta > Orthoptera > Acrididae > Schistocerca > Schistocerca piceifrons. Next base: position 298,537,459 of record NC_060143.1, read on the forward strand.
AGCTAGGTTCCTTCCAGAATATGACAATACAATAGCTTCATACTAAACAATCGTATACAACTGTTCGCTCAATGAAAGATCTGTACCTGAAGACTGGAAAGCTGTGCATGTCACACCAATATTAAAGAAAGGTAGCAGGAGTAATCCACTACATTACAGGCCCATATTATTAACATTGATATGCAGCAGGATTTTGGAACATATATTGTATTCTAATGTCATGAATTACCTCAAAGAGAACTGTGTATTAACACACATTCAACACAATTTAGAAAACATCATTCTTGAGAGACACAACTAGCTCTTTACCTGCATGAAGTATTGAGTGCTACTGACAAGGGATGCTTATGGAATATCGCCTCAGTTATGTGACTGGATTCATGATCTCCTGTCACAGGGGTCGCAGTTCATAGAAACTGATGAAAAGTCATGGAGTAAAACAGATGCAATTTCTGTCATTCCCCAAGGTAGAGTTACAGGCCGTTGGTGTTCTTTCTCTATATAAATGATTTATGAGACAATCTGAGCAGCTGTCGTAGGTTGTTTTCAGATGACCCTGTCGTTTATCTACTAGTAAAGTCATCAGACGATCTAAACAAATTGCAAAACGATTTAGAAAAAGTATCTGTATAGTGCAAAAATTGGCAATTGACCCTAAATAATGAAAAGTGTCAGGTCATCCACGTGAGTGCTAAAAGGGATCATTAACTTCCGTTACATGATAAATAAGTCAAAGGCCATAAATTCAACTAAATACTCTGGGAATTACAACTACGAACAACTTAAATTGAAAGAAACACACAGAAAATGTTATGGGGAAGGCTAATCAGAGAATGCATTTTATTAGCTGTACGCTTAGAAAATTTAAGAGATCTACTCGAGAGACTACCTGCACTATGCTTGCCCATCCTCTTTTAGAAAACTGTTGCACGGTCTGGGATCCTTACCAGATAGAGCTGGTGGAATATATTAAGAAAAGTTCAAAGAAGGGCAGTACATTTTGTATTATCGCGAAATAGGGGAGAGTGTGTGGGATTTGGGGTGACATAATTAAAACAAAGGCATTTTCGTTGTTGTGGAATCTTCATGAAATTTCAATCACCAATTTCCTCCTTCAAATGCAAAAAATAGTTTGTTGACACCGACCCTACAAAGGGAGAAATGGTCATCATAATAAAATAGGGGAAATCAGAGCTCTCACGGAGAGATACAGGTGTTCGTTTTTTTTCAAACACTGTATGAGATTGGAAGAATAGAGAATTATTGTGAAAGTAGTTACATGAATCTTCTGCCAGGCACTTAAATGTGATTTGCAGACTACCCATGTAGATGTAAATGTAGATGTAGAGAGGATACTCAAGTGATTGGGAAGCCAAAGGAAATAGTCTAAATGAGCAGCAGTGTCAAAATGGCAAGAAGATGGTGGATCACTAAGATCAAGAGGTGGCAGGGAAAACACTGAGCAATAAGCTGAAGGCCTATCATTGAATCCACAAATAACGATACATATAAGAGTCGAGGGACATGAAAGGGAAGCAGTGGTTGGGAAGGGAGTGAGACAGGGTTGTAGCCTCTCCCCGATGCTATTCAATCTGTATATTGAGCAAGCAGTAAAGGAAACAAAAGAAAAATTTGGAGTAGGTATTAAAATCCATGGAGAAGGAATAAAAACTTTGAGGTTCGCAGATGACATTGTAATTCTGTCAAAGACAGAAAAGTACTTGGAAGAGCAGTTGAACGGAATGGACAGTGTCTTGAAGGGAGGATATAAGATGAACATCAACAAAAGCAAAACGAGGATAATGGAATGTAGTCGAATTAAATCGGGGTGATGCTAAGGGAATTAGATTAGGAAATGAGACACTTAAAGTAGTAAAGGAGTTTTGCTGTTTGGGGAGCAAAATAACTGATGATGGTCGAAGTAGAGAGGATATAAAAAGCAGACTGGCAATGGCAAGGAAAGCGTTTCTGAAGAAGAGAAATTTGTTAACATCGACTATTGATTTAAGTGTGAGGGAAGTCGTTTCTGAAAGTATTTGTATGGAGTGTAGCCATGTATGGAAGTGAAACATGGACAACAAATAGTTTTAGACAAGAAGAGAATAGAAGTTTTCAAAAATGTGGTGCAACAGAAGAATGCTGAAGATTAGATGGGTAGATCGCATAACTAATGAGGAGGTATTGAATAGAATTGGGGAGAAGGGGAGTTTGTGGCACAACCTGACTAGGAGAAGGGATCGGTTGGTAGGACATGTTCTGAGGCATCAAGGATCACCAATTTGGTACTGAAGGGCAGCGTGGAGGGTAAAAATCGTAGAGGGAGACCAAGAGATGAATACACTAAGCAGATTCGGAAGGATGTAGGTTGCAGTAGGTACTGGGAGATGAAAAAGCTTGCACAGGATAGAGTAGCATGGAGAGCTGCATCAAACCAGTCTCAGGACTGAAGACCACCACCACAAAAACAACATAACTAAACTCTGGTGAGGGAAGACCATTTAATAAAGCAGAGGGTCCTATAGATGGCAATCAGTTCCACAGTAAACACCCCCAACATGTTAGGCTTGTGATGGTGTTCCGTGCCAACAGAAGACATGAAGGCATATCCTATGTGATTGATAGATTTACAGCCATTGTTATAAGAAACAACAGCATCCTGAAACTCCTGGAAAAGCGGTCAGAACACACAATGGATCCCAGAAGAGATCCACCCTAATCCGACACCAAGGAACTAACCAAGAGGGAGTAGTTGGGAGAGAATGTGGGAAAGAGGACAAGGAGGATGAAAACTTAGACGAGAGAAGCGAGGTGGAGCTCAACAGATAACCCATGGGAGGACACGCAGCAGGTGTGTAACATCCCAATGCCACAAAAAGAACAGAATACAAGGGGTGAGCAAGGGAAGAGTGGATAGTGAGAGCACATAAAACAGGAGCTGGGATGGCTGAACCTAAAACAGAGGGATCCCAACGTCAACCAGAAGACTACTGACAGGGCTAGTTCGAAAGGCACTGTTGACTAAATGATATCACAATGGTGGACGAAGTCGAAACAGGAAGCAGAGTGGAGAGGCAGCTTATCCATGAACTTGACAACCACAATCCAGAGGAGACAGAACTAATGCCAACGAAGGCAGAGAAAAGTCTAACTATCCGTGCCCCAAGAAGTGTGGGCAAGGAAGCGAAGGACTGAGTTTACGAAAACAGCCAACCTTCAGAAGGCAGTTACAGAACAACCAAGTAAGCTTGTTGTCAAAAAGAAAACCCAAGATATGGGACTGGGGTCAACAATCAGGTGTTGGGAGTCAATACACAGTTCCAGATCAGGATGGACCATAGTACGGCGACAGAAATGCACCACCCTCGACTTAAGAGTAGACACATCACTGACGGAAAGTAAGTGTGAGGTAATGGTGCCAAGCTGTGTTACAGGCCTTACAGAGATCAAATAAATCTGCAGCAGGATGGTGGTGTAGAGAAAAGTGGTGCCAAACTGCAGTTTCCAATTGAAGTAAATGATCATTTGGAGACCATCCCTACCAAAAGTCTCATTGATAAGGAGACGAAAGGTCCCAAGACCTAAGGAACCAACTAAGCCAATGAGCCACTACCTGTTTAAACAACTTGCAAGGGATATCAGTCAGAATGGCTGGTAACTATCAAGGGATGATGGATCTTGCTGATCTGAAGAACAGGACCATCAATACTGTCTTTCCATTGAGAGAGGGGAAAGTGCCCTGGAGCCAAATACGGTTGAACACTTGGAAGAGAGACTGTCGTGGAGGACCACCAAGGCATTGAAGCAGTTTATTACAAATGGAATCAGGGCCAGGGGCTGAATGGTCTGAAGAAGAGAGGCCAGACAAAGGTGCCATTCAGTGTAAGGATCATTGTAGGATTTTGCCTGGCAAGGGTAACACACATGTGGTAAGCTTCAGCCTGCTGTTTCTGGAGGACAAACACGGCTAGAGGCTGACACTGATACAATGTCACAAAACGGGTTGTGAGGTGTTCCACAAAAACTTGCTGATCCATACGAAGGCTACCTGGAAGGGCAAGGCCCGGAATGGAAGACTGTCGCTGACAATCTTGAAGGGTGTGGAGTGTAGCCCACATCCACGGCATAGGGAAGATATAAAGTTGCTGTCAGACGGTCCATAAGTGAAAATTATCAATATACCGTAGTATTACGCGCAACTGAGGTAGACAGGACCACAAAAGTTGAAGATATAAAGTGTTCCCAACACACCCACTTTCTCTGTTTTAATAAATAACAGGTTTTGGCACGAAGACATTTGAAGGTAAGATGACCAGTGGAGGATGGGTGTTTACTTGTGATGAGTCGGGAAACAATAATTACATGATCATTCCTGTAAGTGCAAATTAGATGTGACACACGAAAATTTCACCTAAGTAAGAACAGTCCTTGCACTATTTAGCTGGAGTAACTCTGAAACAAATTAAGCAGAAGCAAGTGTTATGTTGTGTACCATTTTCAGCATGTGAACAGTCAATCTGAATGAGTTCGTGGAGTAATCCATCTCAAAATTTACACAACTGGCAGTTTTGAATGTGTATCAGAAGCAGCTTTAATCATCACTCGAATAATAGAAAAAGTTTCCTCTACCAATAAAAAACACATTTTGGACTTAAAGTACTTTAAATGCTTCCAATACTGGAGATACATGTAAATCAGCCTAAGAAACTCTCTCACAGTATTCAGTCTTGTCACATACAAAAATTGTATACATATTTTTGACAAGGCACTGTATATTATTTTGAGGAAATATAACAGTATAGGTACGAGAAATGTGGTGATATTTTAAGAAGCAGCCACAAGCCAGTTAATTTACTTCCCATATTATTGGCTAATTAAGTTAAATTGGTAATTATGTATGAAAGTGTTATAATCTGCAACAATAAGAAGAAATATTAAAGACAACAATAAAAAGAAAAAGATTACCATGTAAACTAGAGTACGAATGTGTGTTTCACATGGTCTGCAGTTCCCAGTAACTCCCTCAAACAAATTGAAAGGGTAGCGTATATAATAGTACTGTCTCTAGAGCACATATTACAAGGGGGCAATGAGAAAGTTTTTGTTCAAAGGCCGTACACACTTAAATCGGTATGCTAAACAGGTCTAATTTGCGTGAGCACTAAGGCAATCATCCCACCGACACACCAGATGAAGGTATCCATTTGGTAAAACAATGCATCCTGTTGTGTGAACAAGTCTGTAACAGCCTGCTATGCATCCTCATCAAACAGTTATCATTGACACTTTAAGCCCCATTTTAAGAGATCAAAGGCATGATAACTGCTTGGGTGAGTGATCAGGCAAACAGCTATCCGGCTTGTTTTTTGTTTGGAATTCAGCACCCAGGGAATCCACTGGCTGCAGGCCTGATGGAAGCTGAACTTGTGTCAGATAATGTTGCAAGCTTATGCCGAGATCCTTTGCTAGTATACTAACAGTTACGCACTGGTCCACCCTAACAGCACTGTCAGCCGCTCACTTCTTGTTGTCTGTAATGGATGAGACTGGCCTCCCAGATTGACCAGCATCTTGTGTCGAATCACAATGAGCACCGATTTTGGTACAACATTCTACGGCAATGGTTTTCAACAGATATGGTGCCTCATACACATTCTTCATTGTGTGATGAATGTCTACCACTGTTTGTCCTTCAGCAAGAAGGAAAAGAGTGACAGCACATTCATCCTGCTTGGACACATTTGGCAGTAACATCGCCATAGTTCATGTGTCCACATCTACTGCACGCACACTGGAAAGACGGATGCCCAACATTAATCCCTTGTTCACATGTCAGTGCTTACTTACCTTGTTACACTGCATATATGCTACAGCAAAGGTCTTAACAGGAAGCTTTTTGACTGCCCATTATACTTATCAAAAAAGTAACTGCAAGGATGTTTCACCCTTATTAAGACGAAAATAAAATGCCACAATTTCAGCACTGGACTTCTAAAGCAAGTAAAATGATGAATTTCTTATTTCCCTTAGAAATAAGTAAACAATTCAAAACCACAGTTCACTGTATACTTTACCCAACAGGGTATCGCATTGTACACACAAGCCTGTACAGTTCTTGATAAATGAGAGTTTAACAGTTCTGTGAGTACTGTTGCTATCATCATTTGGATCCAAAATGGCAGCCGCTGCCAAGTTGGTGGTACTTTGTTTATTCAGGGCCTTGCTACTAGCTGCACTACAGAGACCTCTAATAGCTACCATACAAACCATCAACTTCACTGGCACCTAGGTGAACTTTTAGTTTAAATGTTTAACTCAAAATTCACCCAAACTGTCACCATTCATTTAGAACATATTGTTTTGCAAAATCAGATTACTTTTTTAAAAAAACATCTTTTGATTCAGCTAAAAAGGCAAGGCTGTACCATCATCTATAGCACCATGCCAAGCAAAGCACTGTGGTGGTATTCTCATCAACTTCAGACTGGTGACAGCATTACCTTTTTTTTTTATTAAACTAACATCAATATTAGGGAAAATTTTAAAAAGTTGTGAAAACTGACTTACACTTCCTGTTTCTGCTTTCTCAATTTCTATAAGCTTCTCCCCAGGCTGCACTGATTTAACAAGTACATTATTCTTCTCAACACTATTGGCTCTTTTAAGGCTATTACTCTTCTCAGTGCTACTCTCTATTGAGTTTTGCCTGCAATTAATTAAATTACATAAAGTCCAGAATTTTCCAAACTGAGTCATTCTTAAATACTGTACACAATCATATTTCAATGCTCATTATTGATTACTTCACACACAACAGATATAATTCACAACACAGAACAGTTCAGATTAATCACACTGAGTATCCAATAAACTTTTTTAACTGAGTAACAAGCATACCAATGCAACATATTAACAAGTAATTTAGTGTCTATTTTTGTGATGGTCAAGGCTCTGATTTGAATATTATGAATGTAGGAAGTTGCTTTGAGTGTGGAAGTTCAGTATTTCTGCTTTATAATTTCTGAGTCAACATTATTCCCTGTCTATGTAGTTCTCAAAGGGGAAATTTATAAAATAAATATTATGTCTTGAATATTTCATTATAAGTAAGTAAAAATTCACGGTAACAGATTTGAAAAATCGGCAACAGCTCAGCTCTTACATTTACTCAAAGACAGCAGATGCTGAAATTTCAGTATGGATGTAGGAACCATTTCTTCCTGGGGGTGTGTGCAAAGAAAGTCTGCCTCATAATTTGTTACAACCACTGCCAGTGCAGAAAAAGGAAGATGCGTGGCACAAAAAATTACACAGAAATTTTCTCCATTTCAAATTGCGAGGTGTGAATGAGCTGCAAGAATGTCCAGGAAAGCAATGAACTACCGTATTTACTCGAATCTAGGCTGCACCTGAAAAATGAGACTCTAAATTCAAGGGGAGAGAAAGTTTTAGGCCCCACCTCCAAATCGAAACAAAGTTGGTCCATTATAATATGAGACACAATTTAGGTCAAATGAATGACGATACAGCTATAGTAGTTTGGTTCGAGTCTTAAGCTTAGCAGTTAAGCTTTACCAGGTAGCCATTGCTACGCGTCAGGTGCTCCATCCGTATTCATGCAGGTACCCTTCCTTTTTCACATGCTTCGTCTGGTTTGAATTGATTGCTTATTTTTCTTTGATCTGATAAGTGCCGTTCTCTTTGTTATAGGTGTTTTACGTCACTCTAATCTGAAAATGCATTACTGTACTGTGTCATGCATTGTTTGTTGCATTCTGATAATGAGTGCTTATGGCCTGTCGCCACTTGCCACATGGCTTGCTTTCGTAACACATTACCGCCATTTAAAATAAAATGAAGAAGGGGGGGGGGGAGAGAGGGGGGAGAGATGGGGGGAGAGATGGGGGGAGAGATGGGGGGAGAGATGGGGGGAGAGATGGGGGGAGAGATGGGGGGAGAGATGGGGGGAGAGATGGAGGGGGAGAGGGGGGGAGAGGGGGGGGAGAGGGGGGAGAGGGGGGAGAGAGGGGAGAGAGGGGGGAGAGAGAGGGGGAGAGGGGGGGAGAGGGGGGAGAGGGGGGGAGAGGAGAGGGGGGGAGAGGGGGGGAGAGGGGGGAGAGGGGGGAGAGGGGGGGAGAGGGGGGGAGGAGGGGGGGAGAGGGGGGGGAGAGGGGGGGAGAGGGGGGGAGAGAGGGGGGAGAGGGGGGGGGAGAGGGGGGGAGAGGGGGGGAGAGAGGGGGGAGAGGGGGGAGAGGGGGGGAGAGGGGGGAGAGGGGAGAGGGGGAGGGAGAGAGGGGGGAGAGAGGGGGAGAGAGGGGGGGAGAGGGGGGGAGAGGGGGGGGGATTTAAATGAGATAGCAGCAAACACGAAAGAATACATGACAAAATGTTTATATTCGTATTATTCTTATGGTGGAGACAATACTGCATGTGATTCACAATTCATAAAAGTTCCTATTAGCATCCATCTCTTCTCACAGGTAGGAAAAAATTCAGAACACAGAGTTTCCCATATTGACAAACATCCCAAACAGTCTTGCCAGTCGGATTTTCGTAGTACATTGAAATGCTACTACATTCAAAGATGAACAATACGAAATTTGTATTTACTTCGTTGGATAATGTATGAAAATGCAGTGGTCGAAAGTCATGGCGGAGAAAAAAGCTCGTCTTCCATTTTTAATTTATTTACTGAAGCAGAGGTTTTGGTGCCAATATTTATCTGTGCCTGCAAAGCAGGCCTGTGTAGCACTACATACACTACTGGCCATTAAAATTGCTACACCAAGATAATGACGTGCTACAGACGCGAAATTTAACCAACAGGAAGAAGATGCTTGTGATATGCAAATGATTAGCTTTTCAGAGCATTCACACAAGGTTGGCACCAGTGGCAAACACCTACAATGTGCTGACATGAGGAAAGTTTCCAATCGATTTCTCATACACAAACTGCAGTTGACCGGCGTTGCCTGGTGAAATGTTGTTGTAATGCTCGTGTAAGGAGGAGAAATGCATACCATCACGTTTCTGACTTTGATAAAGGTCGGATTGTAGCTTATCGTGATTGCACGACTGCATGTTGCAAGTCCTGTATGGACCTTTCAGGATACAGAAAATGTTCAACTGCTGCCCTGGCCAGCACATTCTCCAGATCTCTCACCAATTTAAAACGTCTGGTCAATGGTGGCCGAGCAACTGGCTCCTCACAATACGTCAGTCACTATTCTTGATGAACTGTGGTATCATGTTGAAGCTGCATGGGCAGCTGTACCTGCACACTCCATCCAAGCTCTGTTTGACTCAATGCCCAGGCGTATCAAGGCCGTTATTACGGCCTGAGGTGGTTGTTCTGGCTACTGATTTCTCAGGATCTACGCACCCAAATAGCGTGAAAATGTAATCACATGTCAGTTCTAGTATAATATATTTGTCCAATGAATACCCATTTATAATCTGCATTTCTTCTTGGTGTAGCAATTTTAATGGCCAGTAGTGTGTATTCGACGGCAGAAGTTAGTTGTGGGGCACACTACCAACAGTTTTCAAAACTTCCGCTTACTTTGTACTCGATTCTAAGCCACAGGCAGTTTTTTGGATTTCAAAAACTGGAAAAAAAGTGCGGCTTAGATCGAGTAAATACGCTAATACTTCCAGTAAAAGTAAGAGATAAGATGCAATTTATGCAAAGGGGAAATCCTTTTCATCAGAAGGGATGGACTGCACCACTGAATTGGAGTGGGGAGGATACCAAGCAGTTTGCGACATCTTCCATATCTTTGAGACAATAGGTTAAGTATAATTTTTAAGTACATTTTGGACTGCATAGGATAAGAAGCAAGCATTATTTTAAGAGAATGAAATTATTAAAATACCAATGGGTGGTTGTTTGAGATTACATCAGCCACTGAAACAAGTTAATAAATGGGGACAGCATCCAGCTGTTAATATGGTTTCAGGAGTGTCTGGAGGGACCATCCTGAATGAAGATGCCTTGGGTCTGAGTGGTCCCAACAAGTTTTAGGTACACAAACTACATATACAAATGGAAAAATATACACAGTTGTGAAGAAGTAAGTGGAAGAGTGATAAAAGTTGTATTTCATAGTGGTGGGAAGAAAATGGGGCTTAGATATCAATAGACACAATCTCAGTTATGTACTCTCTCGGCATGTCTACCTCTCAGAATCAAATTGTTATTCACTGAAAGCTGTTTGATTGCAAATGTAGGGTAATTTATTTTGGCAATTGAAGAGGATGCTACTTCTCCAATAAGCTGGACCTCCAGAGCATATTACATTTTAAGTCGTGTGGAGCAACAATACTCCCATCATTAAATACACTTCATTGTGCCATGCATTTATAAAAATAGTATGTCTTGTTTTATTAATCCACGCATAGATTGTTTTACTGTGATAATGCTTAAAATTTCCAGTTTTAATTTCCATTGTGAAACCCTCCCTCCCTTTTCTGCACTGCATGGCTACTGTTCTTAAATAAATTGTGGAAAAATTGACTTTTTCTTTTGTAAATGTCCTGATTAACATCATACAAGTAATATCTTCAGAATCATGGGAACTATATTGTGTTTTTTTCAGATTTGTGTGAAAGTATAGATCTCTTTACACTGTAGGACTACTGGGGTTAAGTTACAGACACTCAAGTCATTGACGTGGGATCCAGCTGAAGATTTTCATCAGGTCATGCTCTTCATGCAAATGAGGACTACCGCCCAAATTAAATCTAGCTTTGCTTCAGAACATTAAGTATTATTGAAAACAAAAATATACTGAATTTTGTTTCATTGCTTCTTAGGACATGTTTCCAAACACTCGATTATCATGAACTTTTAGATATAAGGAAGTTTAGTGAGTTAAGTGGAAAGCCATAATGTTTACCATCTTTAGGGGAAATATGGAGCTATCTTGTTCTTCGTTATACAGCTGTCACTGTGGAGTGTGGAATCTCTCTCCTGCCCTCTGGATAACACTGGATAACATAAATATTGGTGGCTGAGAAGAACACATTGCAGTGTAAGTGCATTTTCTACTTTATTATCTGATGAATTAATATTCAGGACATGTAATGCTTTGTACGAAGCAAATCTATGGTTACATTCGCAATTCATAATGGGATTTCAATTACTTCAACAGGAGATGCACTGCAGCACCATCTTTGCACTTTTATCAAAGAAATCTTTTTGATTACATGCTGTGAACAGGTTCAAACCACCTCACTCAATTAACTCTTTTGCCTCTGTGGGTGTGTGTACACATCTTGCTATGCCATTCCTCCAGGTGCTGTGGACATGCTTGTCTGCACCATTTGGGTTTTCGTACAGGGCTGTGGATGTCGGTATGCATCCTGAGCTGCCGACCTCTCACTGCTGTGGATGAGTTACTTCCATATCTCCGTGAATAAAAGAGTTTTGAGTATTTCTCAGAAAACATATATACCTCATTGCAAGTTATCATTTGCAACAAAACCTCTTTTTGGTATCTTAGATTGTTTATGAAGTATGAAGACAGTCATGACCACGACTCACGATGCAAAGGCCAAGATTGGGGGCATCAAACACGACTATCCTTTGCATATAAAACCTGATAACTCAAGAACGAAATGATTTATCATTCTGCTCTCAATTTTAAATGAAATTTCAATACCTTACTTATATTTCACTCATTGAATGTTTGAGCTAACATCAGCCACAGGTAATGATTATACAATGGATACACTAAACTTTTGTACAATGTTTTACTTAATTTGATGCATTGCAGTATGTATGATGGATAACGAAAACAAATTCAGTTCTTTATAGAGTGAAGATATTGGACTGTAAGTCGTGCAAAACAAAATTTTTTTTTTTTTTCCTAATAGTTCTCGAAAATCTGACAGTAGGTATTTCACATTGACCAGAACAGTGTCCTCTCAGCATAAATACCAGCATTTGATGAGCAACACGACCATAACAAAAGCCTGCCTCAGAATAGAATGCAGAGCGCATATCTGTAGTAGTGAAAGGGTTAATTGGATCATCTTCCTTTACTACCAAGCCCAGAATAATGATGCTGTTTTTTTTGTCTTGGTTTTAGGGCGAAAAACTGATATGGTCATTAGCGCCCAGTCCGTTACTTAGGAAACAGAAAAAAAACGAAGATGGAAACCAGCAGCAATGGAAACGAAACTCAAAAAATCGGAGAAACTAAAAGCAGAAGGAAAGCTTAAAATTCCACTACAGAAAGGGGTTGGTTGTCCCCAAAAAAAAGGTTCAAATGACTGACGTCATTTCACTGGCACTAAGAAACTCGAGAGCGCGATCGGCTGAGCGCATGTCATCTGCTAAAATTGACGATATATCAGGCGACAGGTGTAGACGGGCACGTAACAGAGTAAAATAGGGACACTCAATTAAAAGGTGTCTTACCGTCCACAGCTGAGAGCAGTGGGGACAGAGTGGGGGAGGATCGCCGCTTAAAAGATGTCGATGGCTAAAAGGACAGTGCCCTATCCGAGTCTAGTTAAAATTACCTCCTCCCGATGACACGTTCGGGAGGGAAGAGGTCCAAGCGCAAGGAAGAGCTTTCACTTCCCGCAATTTATTATGGGGAAGTGTTGACCAATGCGCGTGCCATAAATGAACAACACGACGACATAAAACACTCCGTAGATTGCAGAAAGGAATCGATGGAATAGATGGCCGAGGAAGAGAGACTGCATCCCTGGCTGCAATATCGGCCGCCTCATTTCCACATATACCAACATGTCCCGGGAGCCAGAGGAACGCCACCGAGACGCCCCCCAGGTGGAGCAAGCGCAGACAGTCCTGAATCCGGTGGACAAGAGGGTGCACAGGATAAAGAGCCTTGGAGACTGAGGAGAGAGCTGAGAGAATCTGAGCAGATAACGTACTGTATCCGCTGATGGCGGCGGATGTAGTGGACAGCCTGGAGAACAGCGTTAAAGGGCTCCTCCAGTATAATCTATACACGAACACTGGTCGGGAAGCCGAAACTGATTTGGGGTGTCGCCAACAATATAGGCACTCCCTACACCAAACGATGTTTTTGAGCCACCAGTGTAAATAAATGTGGGCTTCCGTCATTTGTGCACATAGAGCAGAAATGCCCGACGATAAACAAGTGAAGGGGTACCATCCTTGGGAAACTGACAAGGTCACGGAGCAGGCAGATCCGGGGACGGAGCCAAGGCGGTGCTGTACCCCAAGTTGTCAGAAGGTTTAAGGAAAGTGGAAGGAAAGAGAATGGAGCAGTTGACGGAAGTGGACTCCCGGTGGTAGTAGGGAGGAGGGGCGGTCTGCATACCCTACATCAAAGGAGGCGTCGAAAAAAATGTCATGGGCTGGATTAGCTGGCATGGAAAACAGATGACTAGCATAACGACTCAGAAGGACTGCTCGCGATTGTACAGCGGAGGTTCAGCAGTCTCAGCATAAAGGCTTTCCACAGGGCTGGTGTAAAAAGCTCCAGACACTAAACGTAATCCACGGTGGTGGATAGAGTCGAGACGCCGAAGAATAGACGGCCGAGCAGAGGAGTAAACCGATGCTCCTATAGTCCAATTTCGAGCGCACTAAGGTGCGATAGAGGCGGAGAAGGACCACTCGGTCCGCTCCCCAGGAGGTACCATTCAGGACACGGAGGGTGTTGAGGGATCGCAGTCAGCGAGCCGAAAGATAGGAAACGTGGGAGGACCAGCACAGTTTTCTGTCAAATATAAGACCCAAGAATTTAGCGACGTCCGAAAACGGAAGGTTGACAGGTCCTAGATGTAAGGAGGGTGGAAGAAACTCCTTATGTCGCCAAAAATTAACACAAACGGTCTTACTGGGAGAAAAACGGAAGCTGGTTTCGATGCTCCAAGTGTGGAGGTGATCGAGACATCCTTGAAGACGTCGTTCAGTAAGGCTGGTCTGTTGAGAGCTGCAGAAGATTGCAAAATCGTCCACAAAGAGGGAGCCCGAGACATCAGGAAGGAGACAATCCATAATTGGATTATGGCAATGGCAAACAGTACAACACTCAGCACGGATCCCTGGGGTACCCCGTTTTCTTGGGAGAAAGTATGGGAGAGAGTAGTGTTCACCCGCACTCTAAATGTGCGCTCTGCCATAAATTCACGAAGAAAAAGGGGCAGCCGACCTCGAAAGCCCCAAGAGAACAGTGTGCGGAGGATGCCTGTCCTCCAACAGGTATCGTATGCTCTCTCCAGATCAAAAAATATTGCTACCGTTTGGCGTTGCCGGAGAAAATTGTTCATGATATAAGTGGAGGAGAGCAACAAGATGGTCAACTGCAGAACGATGCTTTTGGAATCTGCATTGGGCAGGAGTTAAAAGACTTCGGGACTCCAGCCACCAAGCTAAACGGCAATTCACCATACGCTCCAAAACCTTACGTACACTACTCATGAGAGAAATGGGGCGATAGCTAGAGGGGAGATGTTTGTCCTTTCCACGTTTCGGAACAGGAATGACGATAGCTTCCCGCCATCGTCTGGGAAAAGTACTGTCAGTCCAAATTCGATTATAAAGGCGAAGGAGGTAACGCAGACTATGGGTTGGTAAATGCAGCAACATTTGGACGTGGATACCATCCGGTCCTGGGGCGGAGGAGCGAGAAGAAGAGAGGGCATGTTGGAGTTCCCGCATGGAGAAAACAGTATTGTAGCTTTCGTGATTTTGAGAGGAGAAAGCAAGAGGTCGCACTTCCGCTGCACATTTCTCGGGAGAAACGCTGGTGGGTAATTTGAAGAGCTCGAAATCTCAGCAAAGTGCTGACCCAATGAGTTAGAAATTGCGACGGGGTCCACTAATGTATCATGGGCGACAGTGAGCCCAGAGACCGGTGAGAAACTAGGCGCGCCTGATAACCGTCGAACCCGACTCCAAACTTCCGAGGAGGGAGTGAAGGTGTTAAATGAGCTAATAAAGATTTTCCAGCTTGCCTTCTTGCTATCGCAGATGACGCGACGGGATCGCGCACGGAACTGCTTGTAGCGGACACAGTTGGCCAAAGTAGGATGGTGGCGGAAAACGCGAAGAGCACGTCGCCGCTCACGTATTGTGTCACGGCACGCCTCGTTCCACCAAGGAACTGGGGGGCGCCGGGGCAATTCGGAGGTGCGTGGTATTGAACGTTCCGCAGCTGTAAGAATAATGTCGGTAATATGTGTGACCTCATCGTCAACGCTGGGAAAGTGATGGTCATAGAATGTCGCTAGAGATGAAAAAAGTGTCCAATCGGCTTGGGCAAACTTCCAGCGTCGCAGGCGCATATATGGCAGTTGAGGCTGCAGTCTAAGGACACATGGAAAGTGGTCACTCGAGTGTGTATCAACAAGGGCGAACCATTCGAAGCGCTGAGCTAGCGGAACAGTACCGACCGAAAGGTCCAAGAGAGACATATTTGTCATGGAGGCAGACAAAAATGTAGGGACCCCAGTGTTGAGGCAAACTAGATCCGCTTGGTGGAAGACGTGTAGCAATAGTGAGCCACGTGGACAAGGATGTGGAGATCCCCAAAGAGGGTGGTGGGCATTGAAGTCCCCAACCAGCAAATAGGGGGGTGGAAGCTGACCAAGAAGATGAAGGAGATCAGCTCGTGCCATTGGTGTGGACAATGGAATGTATACAGTACAAAGAGAAAAGGTATATCCAGAAAGGGAAAGACAGACAGCGACAGCTTGGAAGGAAGTGTTTAAGTGGATTGGGTGATAATGGAGAGTATCATGGAGAAGAATCATGAGTCCTCCATGGGCTGGAGTGCCTTCAACAGAAGGTAGAGCAAATCAGACAGACTGAAAATGGGGGAGAACAAAGCAGTCATGGGGACGCAGCTTTGTTTCCTGAAGACAGAAGATGACCGGCGAGTAGGATCGTAAGAGGATCGACAATTCATCCCAATTGGCTCGAATGCCGCGGATATTCCAGTGGATAATGGACATAGGGTGAACAGAAAATGGAGGAATGTGACCAAGGTTGCTGTCAACTAATCGACTGCTCAGAGCTTGCGATCGACCGCATGGAATGGCATCCAGCCGAAGGCAGAAGATCCTGATCCACAGGTTGGTCTGGACCAGCTCCTGCCACCAGCGATTGGCCGGTTGATCGGCCGCCAGCAGTGCGCCTCGGCGACACAGAAGACAGCCGAGGGCGATTTCCTCCAGGTGGTGCTGTAGATGGGACACGGCTTGGCGGAGAAGGAGAGGAACTGGGTTTCTTAGTAGCCTTCTTGGAAATATGATGTTTAGATGGAGGAGGAACCGATGGTTGTGAAGTTGGGGTACGTAAAAAATCTTCACGAGTATGCTCTTTTTTCGAAATCTTGGTGTCTGACTTTTGGGCCTGAGATTTAGCAGAACCTGATGAAGGGTGAGCCATAGAGTGGGCAGGCGAAAGTGGTGAGGTTGAACGGGCGATCTTTGCGCTGGCCGATCTGACGACCGTGGCACTAAAGGTGAGGTCGCAAGTCTGCGTGGCTGCCTCCTTTGTTGGCCGAGGAGAAGCAAGGACAGTGCTGTATTTGCCTGTCTGAGGCACGGTGGGCTGTCAACTGGCGAATAATTTTCGAGCAGCAAAGGTCGACACCTTTTCCTTGACTCTGATTTCCTGGATGAGCTTTTCATCTTTAAAAACGGGGCAATCTCGAGAGGAAGCAGCGTGGACACCCATACAGTTGATGCAGCGAGGGGATGGAGGTGGACAAGCACCCTCATGGGCATCCTTGGCACACGTAACACATTTGGCCGGATTGGAACAGGACTGGCTGGTGTGATTGAACCGCTGACATCGATAGCAACGCGTAGGGTTTGGGACGTAAGGGCGAATGGAAATTATCTCATAGCCTGCTTTCATTTTTGATGGGAGTTGAACTTTGTCAAATGTCAAGAAGACAGTGCGGGTTGGAATGATGTTCGTGTCAACCCTTTTCATAACTCTATGAACAGCCGTTACGCCCTGGTCAGACAGGTAGTGCTTAATTTCTTCGTCAGACAATCCATCGAGGGAGCGTGTATAAACGACTCCACGCGAGGAATTTCAAGCGCGGTGCGCTTCAACCGGGACAGGGAAGGTGTGGAGCAGTGAAGTACGAAGCAATTTTTGTGCCTGGAGGGCACTGACTGTTTCTAACAGCAACGTGCCATTCCGTAATCTGGAACAAGACTTTACAGGACCTGCAATTGCATCAACACCTTTCTGAATAATGAAAGGGTTGACCGTGGAGAAATCGTGACCTTCGTCAGACTGAGAAACAACAAGGAACTGTGGCAATGATGGAAGAACTGTCTGTGGCTGAGACTCAGTGAACTTATGCTTGTGGGCAGACATAGTGGAAGGTGAGGAAACCATTGCGGAAGAATCCCCCATGATTACCGGCGTCTCCGATGGCGCGCTCCTCCCTTGTGGGGGCCCTCTCTGAGGGCACTCCCGCCTTAGGTGGTTGTTCACACCTCAGGTCACACCTCCCGACAAACGGACGGAGGGACCAATCGGCACTTTTGGAAGGTATCAGCTTGGGTAATCACCCCTCCCTGGGCCTGGCCATTACCAGGGGGTACGTACGTGTCCCACCAGTCTACCTGGGGGCGGGGAATTACACGTTACCCCGTCACCGGCTACGCACAAAAATGCGTGGGTTGGCCTTCAGACATGCACAGGGAGGAAGAAAGAGAAAGGGAAAGGGAAAGGAAAGAAAGGGAAAGGGAAAGGGAAAGGGAAAGGGAAGAAAGGGAAAGGAAAGAAAGGGAAAGGAAAGAAGAGAGGTCTCAAACGCCACAGCGGAGAAAAGGGTAAAGAGAAGAGGTAAGGAAAAGAGAAGGACAAAGGATGGATGAAGACATACAAGCAGAGAAGGCGAAGAATGCGTTACATTTACGAGCATCCGTCTCCGGACGAAGGCACAAACCGTACTCCCAGAGGGGGGAGAAAGGGAAGGAAAGAGCCAGAGGTGAGGGGAGGGGGGTGGGGGCAAAGTTGGTGGATAGGGAAGGATGCAGAAAAGTAAGGTATGCAGCCCGGAAAGGAAGGAGGGCCACATTAGCTCAGGGTCCCGTGCTCGCTACGCACGTATCCACAAAAGAGTTGTGAACCCCCTGGGGGGGCGGGGGGGGGGGGGGGGGGGGGGGGGGGGGGTACGGCCAGCGTTGACGCAGTGATCTGCCATGCACAAGCCTATTTATCAGGGACACTGAAGGTACTTCTGGCTCATACATTCAAATGAAATCAGCTGTGTCAGAGTACTGCATTGCACTGGCTACTCTATACGATGTGGCAATGTTGAAGATCTACTGCCTACTACTTCGTTCTGATGCTTGGTAGTGACTGAAGCAGTGGAAATTTGTTTAGTGGACAATTCATTTACTAGAGATATTGTTTCCAATCTGGACAAAGCACAGAATTCAGCACTTTCTTGGATAAACTCACAAAGGCATCAACAATGAAAAGGTGTCCAACCACTGATTCATTTCATGCAAAGATCTTTCCCATCAAACAACACTGCTGGCCCTTGTGTATTCTGTAGCAGTAAGTGGAACTGCACAACTCTCGTGTTTGAATCAATGGATATGACTGTTGTAGCTCCCTCTTCAGATGGCCAAAAGAGAACATGGCCAAAATATAAGTTGAACAAAAGAGAACATGGCCAAAATATAAGTTGAAGGGATCGAGTTTCTACGGCTGCTTGCACACAGGGAAAAATAATTCCCAGTTTAATAATGTCCAGATTCTATGAGAGGGCTCAAACATTTGAGCTTTGTGTTATGAAGAACCTAAACAAGCAAATTAACATTTTCATGAAATTATTAACATAAAAAAGAAAATAAGGAAAAAAGCAATACAGACCACTGTAAGTAAGAATAAGAGTGCATATATGCACTTTATACCAGTAATTACTTGATTAAAGACCACTGTCACACAGCAAATAGTAAACAGAGGAACTTCAAATAGTCTGCAATAGGACAAATTGAAAAGAACCCTAAATGAGAAGGTTCTTTATACTCTCCACTAACAGCTGTATCACAATTACTTATTTTGCTCATTTTGCATTTGCCTTATCTCCACACGGGATACTTCCTAAAGATTCAGAAAGTGGTGGTGTCAAAGGTAATACATTCACAAGTTTGTGAGCCTTGCTCCAGATGTTCTTGTTTTGAAAGTGTAATACAGATGTTTCTTTTCTTCGCCCACGAAGCATAAATATGGAACAACCCACCTCTCGAATATCATTTAAAACCATTTTTTTGTTAACAAATTGTTTCCCCTACTGTATGACATGATACATGAATTACAATTTAAGAATTGCTGTTTTGGTATGTTTATTCAGATATTTAAGAGAAAAAAAAAGAGGATTTGTTACATTAAACAAAAATGATAGGGGTATAAAAATCTGTACCTGTATACTGATCCCGACACTGAAAGTGAATTTTTATCACCAATTGAGCCACTATCACTGTGACTTTCTGAAACTCTTGACCTTGCTCGCTTCAATTTTTGTGATAGTTCTTCAGCACCAATTGTAGTCCTCCAACTGTTGTTTGATCTCTTCAAGCTCTATGAAGGAAGAAAGGAAATCATGGAGTCCCCAAGTATCTGTATTAAAGGACTATGAACAAGAAATAGAAGTATCCACTCATTGCATATTCTGTTACTGAGCAGTAGACAGGCACACAAGAGAGAGAGAGGAGTGTAGATCAGTATTTGTAAACACATGACCCACTTATGGTTCTCAGTGAGCAATTCACATAGGCCAGCATTTTATATTTTGTAACTCACCTCCATCGCCTTCATCTGTGGCAGCCTCCTGAAGATGCTGGACAAGGAACTCTGCAAATGCACCCTTCTTTTCAAGCAATTCCTTATAAGCACCAATCTCAGTAACTTCACCATCTTTAAGAACTACAATGAGGTCTACCTCTGGCAGGAAATGTTATACTGTGTGTCACCAGCACTCGTGTCTGCAAAACAAAGTCCATTTTAATGTTGGATGCTAAACATGAAAATAGCTACATTCCTCTTAACCCAACCTATAAAGAAAAAGTTGTTCACTAGACACTCCACAATGTTACATTTTATGTAATATTACTAATCACTTCAGTATCAGGAAATGCAGGTGGAAACAAATGATAGCCTGAATATTTCATAGTAATTAGGAAATATTAATTAGTGCTAATTTGCCCATTATTGGATTAATGAAGAACCGTGTGATGGGAAGTATTTATTAACGATACTATCATATTCTAAGGATTAGAGGTAGCAGGAGCCAAATATGTTCAAACAGCACTTATCACAATTATCACTAACCTACATACCAACTGTTCACTCTATTCACTATAATGCGTCTCAGTATAGATTTGATGTGCCTGTCTGCCACTCAATGCCTTCTCTGATTGGTAAGACATGATTTATCCTTTTTCATAACATTGTTATTCCAGCCCAAATTTTCCACTGTTTCCTTTTTGTAAATTATTAGTTTTAAATATTGGGAAGTTTATTTCCTCTGTGTACATGCATAATCCACTGAGGCACATTAACGTAGAAACAATATGGCTACAACAATGTCAGTGTATTAGCACACCTAAAATTGATAGTGACCCAGAAACAATGAATATCAATCCAAAGTTACACACTGTCCTTCAGACTATTTTTTTTTTTAAACATCTACTCACATCACTGGGAAGGTCTTTACATCAGCGGATTAATTAGTGTAAGAAATTCATCACCAGAAAGATCACAATGAAACTTACCTTCTTTTTCAGTATCCTGTTGGTCCAATAACATTTTCAAAGATGTGCTTTCCAACATGACTATCAACAGCACTGAGAGGATCATCTAGAAAATATATATCAGCATTGCTATAAACTGCTCTAGCCAAACTGACTCTCTGTTTCTGACCACCACTCAAATTTATACCCTGAAAGAATAAGAGAACATTTCTCAACTGGGACAAACAGCTGTGAATCAAATATATATAGAGAAAGAAATTTTGACTTATTCTGAAGTATACAATATGCAACACTAATCTCAAGCCAGATAAAGTAAGTACTGTAACACTTCAAAACCTGCCTCAGTTCTTGACTTTCTGTGTGTGCAAGCGCACTACATGTGGAGCCCTCTTATCCTGGGGTCTGAGTGACCTGCCTTTCTTTTTTTAACCCTCCCCAACCTAGGCCCTCTCCTCTAAAGGAAGGAACTGTTAGTTCTAAAACACCAAATAATGTTCACACATAATACTCTTATATGAGTGATATCAGTATTCTGAAACATTTCACATCTAAGTACTGGTCAGCACTTCTGTCTCATATTTATTAGTTTTCTCAATAGATTTTTTCCTTCAATGATGCATATATGTCCTTTTACTATTTCTGTCTTTTTTTTCCTTTTAGTTACTCAAGAAGATCGATGCTTTTGTTAACTGATAATGTCTTGTTCCATCTTTTATCAGTTTGTATCAGTGTGCATGTTGAATTCTTTAGACTTACAGTTTACTTTAAGCAGGGGTCGCATTCGAAAGGTACCGACTGCTAAATGTAGAAATTAAAAGAACATCACAGCTTGGGAACAAGATAGTGAATGACTTATTTTCAGTAACAAAAACTTGATCATTTGATGTAACTGGCCCACATTCTGAGATATTATCGTACTTTCTATTTGCTTTCTGTAATAATTTAGTGAAAGGTAGAAAATTACTTTTAGGAAGTGATTATCACTGTCTACAGCTTTGCATGAACACAGCTCCCATTTTATCGATTTTCAGTAAAGGCTAAAAAATGACACCTGCAGAATCCAATAAACTGACCCACTGGAAAGTGTTTGGAAAGTTATGTGGAATTAAAAAATTTGTAATGAGGGTGTCTGGAACATACTACAGCCTTAAAAGTCATATATTCCTGTTACATGCTTTAACATGTAGTGGGAAAGCTCTAACAGAATTCAAATAATTTGGCAGTAAAGGCGACCACACCAAATAGCAAAAGTGTTGGGTAATCTAAGTATTGACATAAAACAGAAGGAAAATTTGCTAGCTTTCAAAATACATCCTTCCTTACTCCAGCTAGAGAAAGGATTTATTCCTAAAGATAGCAAGATTACCTTCTCTTTCATGAGTGCCTGATAACAACAAAATGCTTCCACTGTTCAGCAGGTGGTCTCCTTTATCCTTTACTTACTAAAATATAATGTACAAGGACTCCATGGAAGAGTGGTTGGCCAAAGGAAATCTTGCATCCAGGAAGGAAGTAGTGAACAAAGAATGAAGAGGATATGATTACAATTCAAGATTCCCCCCCCCCCCCCCCCCTTCAAAGCCTGTGCATAAGTGGTAGGGTGCTCTGCTAAAATAATTTAGAATTCATTTCACCTATAACAAGTAGCACCATGATGATGAAGAGGACACCAGATAATTGTCTCAGGGTGCAGCTGTAACCAACTGAATATTTTAACTAAAGTGCAATAGGGCAGCATCTGGTAGATGGAAAGCTGTGTTGATTGTACAGACATCAATTAATCAATGATGCACTGAAAGTTATTAATTTTCTATGGATGGTAGTCTACAAATTACTACATGCCGAATACTATGTGGCATCAGAACTGCTATCTATGGATTAATAAACACTATCAATGAAATCATAAAATAATTGATTAAAAATTCTTTACCAAATATATAATAGAATTTGAAACTAATAAACAGTAATAACAAATAAGTTATCATTACAGCATTTCATTAAAGCCATAGATCCCAACAAAATGTAAGTGATAATTAGTACTGAAATTATATGGAAATAATTACTTTGTCATTGCACTTTAGTGAAGATAAAATTACAGTGAAAGAAGATTCAGTTATCCCTGAAAAATTAATAAAATAAACTTATATGTAGAACAAAAACCTTACAATTGCAGAGGGTAATCCATTATCCAAAACAGTGTGATATGACACTGAAGTGCTGAATAAAATTGATTGAACAAATTGATGGTACCATATACGACCTATTACATTTGGCTTACTCTGACTGAACGAAACTAATTCATTATTGTTATGAAGTGTGGTGACCACTGTCATACTATTTCAAATAACAAAACAAGAAACAATTAAGGAATAACAAAGACAAGAAATTTTCAAACTAATAAGCTTCTGATAAAAGTAATAACTTTTTTTATCTAACTCACTGCTGAATTTCAAATCATCCTTACCTTTTCTCCAATTTCTGTCTGATCACCACCCGGTAGCATCTGAAGATCAGGTTTAAGTGCACATGCATCTACTATTCGAAGGTATGAAGACTGCTCTAAGGATTTACCAAACAGAATGTTGTCCTTCAAAGTAGCATTCTGTATCCATGCCTGCTGTGGTACATAAGCAATTGAACCCTGCAACAGTAACATTTATAAAGCAGTGTTCACAAATAAACAGTAACTGGAACAACTATGTACAGCAACTTATTTCACACACTGCTTTATCAATACCTTGGTGTTAACCCTGCCAGTAATTTTGTCCATTTCACCAAGAAAAGCTGAAACCAGTGAACTCTTTCCTGAACCAACAGTTCCAACAACAGCTACCAATGAACTTTGTTTGATTTGCAGATTAATGCTTCTTAATATTGGACTTTCATCAGGGCCCCAGCTGAAGGTACCATTTTCCATGACAAGAGGATATTCTGCCAATAAAAAAAATAAGTCACAATTTAAGGAAAAAAGACTTACATTTTTTTATTACAGTTCTGTTGACTGCTACTGCTGATCAGTTAAGGCATAAAACACACTGCCACGCACAACAAATTATGAAATTATGGAAAGCTACAACTGACGATCCCCTCACTAAACACTGCAGGGAGGGGGAGGAGGGGGGGGGGGGGGACAATGACTGATCTGGCTTTGTAATATTAGCCAGCATCCAAGGAGTCTGCAGCTCAACTGTATGGTTAAATGCTAATGGCATCCTCTCTTTTGTAAAATATTTTGGATGTAAAATACATGAAAGGGGAAGCTGTGTGGTAGAATTTTGTACTGAACATAATTGAATAATCACTAACACTTGTTTTAAAAGAATCACCTAAGGTAGTATACATAGAAGAGACATGGGACACAGGAAAATTTCAGATAGATTATATAATGATAAGCAAAGATTTCTAGAACCAGATTTTGAACTGTTAGGCATTTTCAGGGGGCAGATGTGGACCCAACCCAATATTTATTGGTTTTAACTCCAAATTTAAACTGAAGAAAGTGTATAAAAATAAGTATGAATTTGAGGAGACAACATCAGAAGTCAAACAAAAACCTTAAAATTTGTAGTAACAAATCGAAATTTCGAACCACTATCCTGTAAATTGGTAAGCGTGCTACAAACAGCATGCAGAATGGCCTGTAGGTGGCAGCATAGTGCAGATGCACACATACCGTCGCAGTAACAGTATAAAGATGACTGCCCCACTTGCGACTTGCACCAGGGAAGAACAGTGTTCTGTTATTCACTTTTTGCATAGTGAAGGTGTGAAACCTATTGAAATTCATCGATGAGAAGGTTCAGTATGGTGATGCATGTTTGTCACAGCAGAAAGTCTATGAATGGAGTAGGAAGTTCACAAATGGTGTGACTTCAGTGGAAGATGCTCCTCATCCAGGTCAGACACAATGAGTTTTGACTCCACAAAACATTGCAGCAGCTGAAGCTGTAGTGAAGGAAAACTGCCGAGTGACACTGAATGACATTGCAGCATGTTTACAGATTAGTCATGGGTCAGCACACCACATTGTGTATGATGTGCTCCATTTCACGAACTGTCTGCAAGATGTGTGCCACAGCAGCTGATTCCTGAAATGAGAGAACGACATGTTGATGTTTGTGAAGAACTGCTTCGGCGCTTTGAATGAGAAGGTGATGGCTTCCTTGCAAGAACTGTTACTGGGGACGAAACCTGGGTTCACTTACACCAACCAGAAATGAAGAGCAACCAAGGAATGGTGCCATTCCTCATCACCCAAACCAAAGTAGTTTCGAACAAAACCATCAGCAGGGAAGGTTATGCTGACCCTCTTTTGGGACGAAAAATGTGTCATTTTGCAGCATTACATGCCTAGAGGGACCACTGTCACCAGTGCATCATACACAGATCTCCTAAAAAAAAAAAAAAAAAAGCGATATTGATTGCAAAGTGTCCTTTTGCAACATGACAATGAAGGCCCCACACTGTCCATACAACAGTTGCAACAATCACAGACCTGCATTTTGAGTGTCTTCCTCATTCACCATACTCACCAGACCTTGCCCCCAAGTGATTTACGTATGTTTGGACCACTCAAAGACGCAATGGGAGGAAAGACATTCCATTCTGATGAAGAGGTATGCCATGTGGTGCATGAGTGGTTGCGCGGACTACCAAAAGAGCTTTTTTCTAAAGGAATTTATGCACTTTGTAAGGGCTGGAGGACTTGCATTTGTACCACTTCTGCACAATAAATAATATTTAAAAAAATATTTAAGGTTTTCATTTGACTCACTCTCGTATAGACTATTTTTCCTAACTCAGCACCGAAATGACTAATGACGTCAGAAGCAGAAAGGATATACAATGCTTACTGGAAACAGCAAGAGAAGTATTTTTGCAAGAGAAATCTGTTAACACTGAATATAAATTTAATGTGTTAGGTTATCTGATCTGAAGGTATGTGTGTCCGGAGTGTAGCCTTTTATGGAAGACAAACATGGGGAGGAGGGGAAGGGGAGGGGGAGGGGAGGGGGAGGGGGAGGGGGGGAGGGGGAGGGGGAGGAGGGAGGAAGATATGGGAATCACATCAAACATTATATCATCCTGTTAAGTGCTGTACAGACCTGGACTAGAATGCCAAGAGAAGAACTAATGTCCAAGCAACTAAATGAAGTTTTTGTGAAGTCAGTCTTCAGTCTTGTGTAACAAAAATCAAAAAGATGAGAGCTGAATGTTAGGGAGACAACATATGAGAACCTTTGCAAGATAAAATTGAGGGGATAAAGGTTCATATCGTATGGGTGTTGGAAGGCATGCGTTATAAGAGGTTGTCTAGGAAGATGCACAAGATGAATATGGCAGCGCAAGATTAAGGAGAAGTGGCTCAACGGAGTGGAATTAAGTATTCAAAAAAGAGAAGACAACACAGAAGTAACAAAAGATTGGTGGCAAGAATTTCTTTGGGTTTTCTGAAACGTCCTTTGATAAAATTTTGCTGCAGTTCATACGTTTGCCTTTCGAATCCCTTTATTCACAGCTTAATGCTGTGTTTCATGTGTACTGTGCAATTATTGCCGAGTTCTGGAATGTATACCATGTAGAGTCCCTACTATTAGGTAACCTTGTACATACGTTACTTAGTCTACTAGTTGTACAAATCTTATTAATTGTTTTAGTTGCTGTTTATTATTTGGTTATCACTGATACAATTTTCTTGTGGTCACAGAGATAAGTTTTGATGTTAACACCCATACCATTTTACCTTGATAAAGGTAAGGTCCATTTGTTGCCATTGGATCTAATATTTTTTCCTAATGAGTTTGCATCCTAACTACCTGCTCTAAGCAGTTTTCAGGTAAGCATTTAATATTAATTCCTAGGATATCTCTTCACAACAAATACTCACAGAAGCATGATCGTCTCAACTGACTGTTGGGTGATTGATGCAGTCTCCAATGGCATTATGATTGGGGAGCAGATGTATGAGACACACTGGAAAGTAGTACCTCCACATTTTTTTATGCAAGAACTCTTTATTCTTCATGTCCATATATTTTTTTCTCAACAGTAACCCTGGCAACAATCATTTCGCCCATGGAGAAAATGGTTTGTTGATAAAGTCACTGTAGAATGTTCGACTTTGTTGACAGAGGCACAAGCCCACCTCTGCTTGCACTGCTTCATCACTATCAAAGTTAAGTCCATGTTCTTTAAGTTTTGGAAACATAACCATTGGATGGGGCGATGTTGGGATCACTTGGAGAGTGATTGGTGGTGATGAACCCGAGGTGTCAGATTGATGCAGATGTTGCAGTGTTAGTGCGTGTGCGTGTGCGTGTGCGAGTGTGTGTGAGAGTGTGAGAGAGTGTGAGAGAGAGAGAGAGAGAGAGAGAGAGAGAGAGAGAGAGAGAGAGAGAGAGAGTGAGAGAGAGTGTGTGAGAGTGAGAGAGAGTGAGAGAGAGTGTGTGAGAGTGTGTGAGAGTGTGTGAGAGTGTGTGAGAGTGTGTGAGAGTGTGTGAGAGTGTGTGAGAGTGTGTGAGAGTGTGTGAGAGTGTGTGAGAGTGTGTGAGAGTGAGAGAGAGAGAGAGAGAGAGAGATCATTCATTGCCATACTGAAGGAAAGGGTGCTCCACTTGTGGATGAACTCTTTGAATTCGAACCGGATTACAGCAAGGTATTTCTCACACAT
Source organism: Schistocerca piceifrons (assembly GCF_021461385.2). Taxonomy (NCBI): domain Eukaryota; kingdom Metazoa; phylum Arthropoda; class Insecta; order Orthoptera; family Acrididae; genus Schistocerca; species Schistocerca piceifrons. Next base: position 298,564,865 of record NC_060143.1, read on the forward strand.
GAACAGTTATGTCACACACTGCAATGTTAGAGACTACAATTGTAAGGGCTGCAAATAAATAAACATGAAGGGTAAAGATGTAGAATATTAAGAATGTTTGTTTAATTTAAAACACTAAGACCTTTCACATAGAAAATTTGGATGCATTTCTTTTCAGCTTTCCCTCGTACTAGTGAGCTGAGGTTTTTAGGGATTGGCCCTCCAATCTCTCTTCACTCTCTGAACAAATTCCTGATGTGACATGAGTGAATTCAAAGATCCTGTGCAGCACTTGGCTACTTCATTCTGTATTCAGAACAGTAGTTGTCTCCGAGTTGTGACAAAAAAAAAATGAAGAAATATATGCTGCAATGACATGTTCACAAGGCAGTGATCAAGCACCTAAGATGCATTTCCATAGATTGTTTTTATCAGAGTAAGAAGACTGCAAATTCATGGTAACTGATGACTGACAGTAAAGGATCAAAATCCAAGTCAATAAACAGAAACAATAAAAAATGTTACCACAATAATACACCTAAATTCGAAGATTTTGGGTTCTTAATCTGGACACCATTTTTGAACCTAATATTTAGTTGGGTGTTAAGCTGTATTTGAAGTACTGGCTGGTATCTGATAGTATTCGGGGATTATGGTCTCGGGAAAGTTGGAACCAGTGGTATAGACTAATGCTTTGAAGAATAAAATAGTAATGGCAATTGAGTAGTGTAGGAAAAGGAGTAAGTGCTTTTTGAAGTGGTTGCTTTTTTCATAACCTACATGTAGAGCTAATCGAGAAGTAAGTACCATAACTATCAGATTGATTAGATTAGTGCTAGTTTTTGTTAGGAAACTTTACAGCAGTAGCCAGCACTGATTACTTCTGCTTGTTAATGTATATATCTATTCTTTCCACATGCCAAAAGACCTCCCTTCATGATGTAATTGAGGGAATATGATGTGATAATGGCTGAATGAATAGAACTCCTCTTATGTTCTAAATAATAGCACATATTTAAATAAATCCTATAGCCTAACAAACTTAATATGCTGAATCACTGAAGTTGTACTTACTGTCAGAATAATCATGTGTAACATTATTGGGGTCCAGTTCTTCACAATTCATGAACTTATTCATTCTCTTTATTGACACATTTGCCTGGAGATCAGAGATACACAGTTACTATCACACAGTGGCAAACACCAATTACAAATTAAAAATACTTCCAACTAATTTCATAACAAAGCCCCAAGTAATGAACAGAATGCTCTGAAATGTGCAGTTAATGCTCCCAGTTTCTGTACATTTCAATAGAAGAAAAGCATTTACACATATATATTACAGATCGTGTCTTCTATTGATTATGTTCACAGGCACGCACCACGATGTGGAACATGACGAGGGCCTTAAATATTGATATTTACAGCAGTCCATCATTTCGAGGGAACAAGTACAAATGAACTGTTTCCTGTATTGTTATTTTCAAGTTAAGGCAACAACTTTTTAATCATAAATAAATAAAATTTTATTATGGGTTATCACATTCATGAAGTACCAAGAATGAAGCAGTCACTACCCCAAAACATGAATCTGAACATTAGAGCATAACTAAATATGATTGCAGATGGAAATATATGGTTGGTGTGGGGGGGGGGGGGGGGGGGCCTCACACACTGTTTGAATAGAAGTATACATAACATCAACACCTGATAACATACAAAGATTTCCAACCATCAAGTTCAGAGACCAATCTTTAACCCCTTCCTCCTCCCATGTAACTGCTTTCCATACCCTTACTAAGCCATGCAACAAAATGCTTGATCCCTCTTTCTCAGTTCAGATCATAGTCATTTTATTCCAATATCTGCTTGCTGATTAAAATATCACACAAAGAGTATGTAGTTCTCTTCCAGTTTTAGTTCCTATAATGATTACAGGATCAATACACACAACAACAAATATTCAGAGCACCCATTCATCACTAACGGCTTCAACTTTGTAGCGATTGGTGGTCTAAGTAGTCTCCAGAATAATTATTTGAAACTACTACTCTTTTTATCCAGAACTGTCTATTATAGTAAACCAACCAACCTTATCAGCTAATTATGTTTCATTCATTTTCATAAAACAGCCAGAAGATTAGGAGCACCAGTCAACTACAGATATAAACATGACTATGTCGCAAACAGTAAGTGATGCACTATGAGACCTCTCTGATGCATATGATGGCAGTATACCTTACTGGGGAAGACGCTATTATTTCCAATCACTCGGTTGACAACACTATTATGAAAAGCATAGATTCAAACTCATGACTGACGTGGTGTTGAGCCACAGACGTACACAATAAAAAGACTGCTAAACAACCTTACTTGGGGAGGGCTCTCTCTCTCTCTCTCTCTCTCTCTCTCTCTCTCTCTCTCTCTCTCTCTCTCTCTCTCTGGCTGTTGTGGCCCAACTGTGGACTACAAGTGCAATTGCGTCTGACATGAGCAGCAATATGGAGCAGGCGATGGGGGCTCGGAGGTGGTATGAGGTCGAACAGGATAGGAATAATAGATCTTGCACTGCCCGTGAGTATGCAGGGATTTGTTGTGGAGATGAGGCTGCTAGGTGCAGAAACAGGAGGCTGTGCTGTGGAAGGGGAATGGGGAGAGGAGAGGAGAGGAGAGGAGAGAAGCACAGAAGGAAAAAGATGCACTGGCAGAATAGAAGGCATGTGTAGTGCTGGAATGGGAGCAGGGAAGAGGGTAGGTAGACAGAGGACAGGGAAGAGGGTAGGTCGAGGCCACTGGGGTTACAGGAACAATGGCTACAGTGCAGAGAGATTTCCCACCTGTGCAATTCAAGAAAGCTGGTTTTGGCAGGAAGAATCCAAATGGCACAGAATGTGAAGCAAGCAGTCATTTAAGAGAAGCACATTGTGTTAGGAAGCAAATATGGTAACTTGGTTGCTCAGCTGTTTCTTTACCAACAACCCCCAGCCCCAGCCCCAACCCCTGCCCTCTTATCCCCAACAACCGCGACGCAATATATAGTCTGCAGGTGGGCCACAGCAGCCTGAGACAGTGGCCAGGCATGCGCATTTTCTACTTTGGAAGAAGGCCTTTTGTCCAAAAGGTTGAACATACAGCAATCTGCTCATTCTGCCTGTTGCGACTCAACGTCACCTCTATATGGTGAATATATTATTATATTATATTATATAATTATACATATATATAATTATATTATATTATTATTATTATTATCTAATTGGATAGAGAAAAAAATAACTTTATCAGTGACTGATTCTTTCTTTAATATTGTTATTCCATCCTGGACATCCAGTGTTTTTGTTCAAGGAAACTGTTACAAGCGGAAAATTTTGCAGCCATTGTTGATACAATGACAATCAGTTATGACTTCCATATGGTATAGGAAGGTCTAATTGGTTCTCACAACAGAAATGAGTTGTCCTGTCACGTGAAAGAAACTGCTTATACATTTGTAACATTGCTGGCCATATCAGGATGTACAATCTCCAAGGAAAATAGCTGCTTTATATGTTCAATGAGGAATATATGCAGGTCAGTAATGGTAGCATGTTACATGGTCGCACATCTGGCACAACTGTGGTTGTTCCACTAAGACATGAACTTCATATGTATTATGGCAGGCCAATTTTATCTCTTCAATGTTAGTGTCTTTGGCACTGTGCTGTAGTTGTTTTCACAAAAACGAAGGTGTCCCAACAGTGTTCCATCTGAGATTCATTGAGGTACATGTCAGACCTAATGAAGCACCATTTGTGAACTGCAGGAATTGTGTTACCTGTGTGGGATCATGAGAGGTCATTCACTTACTATCCCGCAGTAAACCTTTTTAGAAATAATCCTACAGTGAATTGAAACTGCTTTCCCAACAAAGGTCAACCAACGTGCTATTGCACATATGCGCATAATTTTCTGGCTGAACAGTGTATAAAATCTTTAGAGCTTACTTCTGTAATGTTCATCAATTCAATCAAATCGACATCTACATATCTACCCAATGACTTACCTTTAAATGTTTCGAATAGTTCAGATTTCAACAATTAACCAAAGTTGCATACATATCTTGTACGTAAAACTACAGGAAGGGAAAGATATGACTGCATAAAACTGAAAGTAAATACACAACTTTCCATGCATTTATTACTGGTGTGGAGTGGAAAAAAGGAACTACATTAAATATAAAATTTTTGAATGTACAATGAAATCTCAGTACAACAATAGCATAAATAACAATAATACCAGTAGCAGTACAAAATAATTTATTCTTGCCTCAAATTCTATTGTTGCAATGTGAATGCATTTCAATCAACTATCAAACAGTATTCCGGGGGATCGGATATGAGTAAAAGGTTCAATGTCCCCTTCATTCTACTTACCTTCTCATTGTAGAAAGTTGAGACAAGCAGGGAACGTGCCAGCCAGTTGTGCACTAGCCACTGGAGTGACTGCTGTTTTATCATGTAGGAGTCTTTGGCACTGTACTTTAAAAGTTTTCGCATAAGCTATTGGATTCCTGGTAATTTCCCACCCTACTGTACTAGTCACGTTACTAACTTTGCTATGGGCCTTTATCAAGGTTTTGATCCAAAAATGGCTTGGAAACAACTGTCATGTACACCTGAAGCAGTTCCAGCTGCGTTTGATCATCAAGAGGATACTTCAGATCGAGATGACTGCACAACCTTGACCTAGAAGCCCCGTCTCAGGATTTGAAACTGACGATGATTTGAGGTGAGGGGTGTTCGACATCAAGATCATCAGCACCCTGATGAGAAGTCGGCATGCTAATCTCATGTGTGGGGATGAAGGCTGTCCTCACATGCGGAGCAGTTTATAAGATTTAGAACTGGAAGCATCATGAATAGTGATATAGAAGATGGGCGTGAGAGCTACAAGAGTGACTGAGAAGGAATGGATAATAGGAGATCGAGTTAGGGGTGGATGAGAACACAAACTAGACTGAAAAGCCTTTACATTCAAGATATTCATGAACCACCTCATCAAATATGATTACTCACGTGATTGGATTTCAAGGGAAGGCATGGGGATTACAAATGAAAAAACCTTATTCTCACTTTTTATGACTTGCACGAAATGATGGGAAACATCGTTTGTCATACTAGTAATGAAATAGAGCACTCAAATCTTAAGAAGAGTGACCCAAGATATTAATTTTTATACCCAACAGACAGGACAGATAATAGCTTTCATTGATTTCTTGCTCATGAGTGGTATCTTGAAAGACGACGAAAATACTAGGGAGATGAGAAAAGCTGTAGATAAATTAGCTGCTTTTCAGAAAATAGGGGTTACATTTGTCTGCAGTACTACAACCCATCAGAGTACTTGACAGCAGATGAAACATTGCTCAGTTAATGTGCTCAGCATCCCTTCAAAATATTTATACCATCAAACCCTAATAAGCTTGGTCTAAACATAGTTTAAATATGTGAAGTCAGAATGTTCTATTACATTTAAGGTATCCCAAGTACTGGAAAAGAATATACAGAAAGAGAAGGGTAATTTACCCATACTGATCAATGTGTTCTTGGGAGTTACTGTATCAGTAATAGGAAGCAGCTGAAATGTAACAACTTGTTCATTTCACATGAGTTTATACAGAAACAATGGACAACCAAGTGTAAGATACTATTATCCATATTGTCAGCAGCCTCTGCTGGAACTGTAAAGTTGTTCTTAATGGAAAAAGGAATGCTCGAATACTGCGAGGTGAGAGCTTTTCGCGTGGAAACTGCAGAAGTCTTGGGAAAAGGTGAAGAGCTGCGGAAAGTATTCCCTGTCACAGCCAATCAGAATTTGCAAATTAAATTAAGAACATTTAAGTTGTGTGATGCTTCAAAAGATGCAAATGGAAATGAATTTTGTGCCAAATGCCATTCATATGTATCTGATAAAACAGTATAGTGTAACAGGTGCACTATACTCTTTATCTATTTACAGAAAAATTATATTTTTGCTTGTATTATTTTGCATTTTGTCAAAAAGGACCATACTCTCATTTAATTTTGTGTAGGTATTTTGATATGAATTTGAAGGCTACTAACGCCTAATGATTATAAAGAATTTCCACACAAAGGATTTTTGTGATTTAACATACTTTTAAACAATGAAATTTATGGATACTAAGTATCATTATGCACTGTATCTCTACACTACCATATTTACTCGAATCTAAGCCGCACTCGAATCTAAGCCGCACCTGAAATTTGAGGCTCGAAATTCAAGGGGATAGAAAAGTTTTAGGCCGCACCTCCAAATCGAAACAAAGTTGGTCCATTGTAATATGACACACAATTTAGGTCGAATGAATGACGATACAGCTACAGTAGTTTGGTTCGAGTCGTAAGCCTCCAGCTAAGCTTTACCAGGTAGCCATTGCTATGCGTCAGGTGCTCCGTCCGTATTTATACGGATACCCTTCCTTTTTCACGAGCTTCGTCTGGTTTGAAGTGATTGCTTATTTTTCTTTGATCTGGTAAATGCCGTTCTCTTTGTTGTAGGTGTTTGAGTCACTCTAACCTGAAAATGCATTACTGTACTGTGTCATGCATCGTTTGTTGCATTCTGATAATGAGTGTTTACGACCTGTCGCCGCTCGCAGCATGGCTTGTTTTTGTGCGCGCTACCGCTGCTTACAATTAAAAAAAAAAGAGAGGAATCGTCTCATTAGCGAAACAATGGCAAGAGACTGCTATTTGTTGTTACTTGCACTGATGCTTTCTTTGATAATGATCAACAAGCACCAAATAATAGACTGCTTATGATAGAAGATGTTCTGAACGAGAGTTTAGCGAAAAATTTTCTCCATTTGAAAATCTTCGCGGACGCCTCTTTAGTACATTACATTCTGCACAGAAATTAGAGTCATCTTAGATTTAAAAATCTAGTCAATTGCCGTGCTTCATTTCCGACTGTATCACTATTAGGCATAAGAATAATACGAATACAAACATGACATGCTATGTATATTCTTCCGCGTTTGCTGTTGTCTCACTCTAGTTTCGTAGTTTATTAGGCAGACAGGATTTAAATGAGATAGCAACAGCAGAGAATACATGGCAAAATGTTTGTATTCATGTTATTCTTATGGTGAAGAGAATATTGCATGTGATTCACAATTCATAAAAGTTCCTATTAGCAACCATCTCTTCTCACAGGTAGGAAAAAATTCAGAACGTAGAGTTGGCCATATTGACAAACATCTCAAACAGTCTTGCCAGCTGGATTTTCGTAGTACATTGAAATGCTGCTACTTTCAAAGATGAACAATACGGAATTTGTATTTACTTAGTTGGATAATGTATGAAAATGCAGTGGTCGAAACTCGAGGCAGAGAGAAAAAAGCTCGTCTTCCACTTTTTTTTTTTTTTTTTTTTTTTTTTTTTTTTTTTTTTTTTTTTTTTTTTTTTTTTTTTTTTTTTTTTTTAATTTATTTGCTGACGCAGAGGTTTTGGCGCCAGTATTTATCTTTGTAGCTGCAAAGCATGCCTGTGTAGCGCTACATATATTCGACAGCAGAAGTTAGTTGTGGCGGCACCCACCAACATTTTTCAGAACTTCCGCTTACTTTGCACTCGATTCTAAGCCGCAGGCGGTTTTTTGGATTACAAAAACCGGAAAAAAAGTGCGGCTTAGATTCGAGTAAATACGGTAACTCCATTGGAAAGGGAGCAGACAGGATCTGATCCAACAGCACCATCTATTTCATCTCAAACCACCATACTACTTGACGGTTAAATGATAACTGAACTACTGTTTGTAAAAAAGTAAAACACTCGGAACCAATGGTCTCCAACACACCATGTTAAGAGCAGATGTAGAACAGCAGAACCATAGTAAGTGATTTTAATGGCAGAGAGGTAAATGAATAATGAAGTGTCACTATGCATTGCCAAGATCACAGGCGAAATATCGACATGTGCGAGTGTTCGAATGGGAAAGAATGATTAGTCTCCAGGAGGCCAGTCTGTCATTCCATGAAATTGCATCTTGTACAGGGCACAATACATGATACAGTGAGGTGTATGTGAAACCAACAGAGAGAAGGGGGCCGTAAAAGTGCCAACCAAGTAATGGACAACACAATGTGACCACAGCACAAGATGACCACCATCTTGTCCACTTGGCCATAACAGACAGAACACCTCCTTCCACTACAACGGCGGTGGACACATCTGCATCAACTGTTCAATGTTGTCATCTGCAGGCTGGACTGGTAGTACACACGCCACTGCATCAGTTTCCACTGGCCAAAATCCTCCAACACCACATACTGCAATGGGAACACAGACAATGACGGTGGCGTGCTGGGTGGCAAAATGTAGTGTTTTTGGACGAGTCTGGCTTCAACTTGTCATACAGTTATGGCAACAAACACAGTCAGTGCCACTGCAGTGAACACAATCAGGCAAACAGCATTACTGGGCAGTACAATGGACGTGGTGTGGGGGACCATTGCTTATAACATGCAATCTCGCCACCTACGTCTTGAGGGCAATATGAATAGCTACTGCCGCAACAGAGTTTCTACACCCCATGGCACTGCTCCTCCTGCAGGTCATTCTTCACGCCATATTTCAGCAAGACAATATCTGGCTGCATATAGCAAGACACATATACCTTTCTTCAAAGAACAATGGGTACCACTGCCTCCCTGGCCTGCCAGTTTGCCCGATGTGTTACCCATCGAACATGACTGGGATACGGTTGGTCAGCAAATTGTTCATTCAGGTCCTCTTGCAGCCACAGTTGATGCTTTATGGATGCACTGATAAACCATGTGGCAAAGTATTCCCCAGCAGCGTGTTCAGGCACTCTTTGATTCCATGCCAGGTATCTAGCAGCTCTGACTGCAGCACGTGGTGGCACTACTCTGTACTGAATTTCCACAGTCACAGTGTATGTGCAGGTCTGTAAATCTAATAATTTGTGTAGTGTCATGTCCACAATTGGTGGAATAAATTTCAGTGTTATTACATCTCTCAAGCTGCTTGTTTCCATTTCTCTGAACAGTAGTGTATGACTATAATAGTCTCCAACTGCAATAACTTCTGAAGTCACATTACTGTCTTGCACACTGGTTTTCTTACCAACTAAATCGATATGTAGCAAGAGACAATGTTTTGTTCTTTGTATTCATCCAAAACAAATTGAAGAGAGCTGTGTGTAATGAATCTTCCAGAGAGAGATGAAGTGGGGCTGAAGACTCTTAGCACAGCAGAAAAACATACTGCACCAATACTAATAACTCAACTTTTTAAACTTAATTTACCATTTTGTGCAATCCACTAAGACCAAACTGTTTCAAAATTGTTTTAACAATTTAAATGTAACTACCACAATGAACATTTTTAGAAAGCAGATACTATCAAAACTCGAAATATTTAATTTCATTCTGTGCATAACACAAATATTTGGGCATTCATGTTTTTTTTATTAAAATTTTGAATAATATGTGACTCAATACTTCTATTTCTTTAACTTTGTTAGAATGCATTGTTTAATTACCTGCAAGACTGCCATAATGAGAATTGCTTTTGCATGTCTCCTTACAGCTTTTTTGGTCTGATGATGTCATTGTACTGAGATTTCAATGTAACACTACAGTAATACACTGCTACTAAAATATGTAAAAGAAATAATGTGTGGGCCGAGATAAACTGAACTGCGTAAGAGAACTGATACTCAGTATTGGAAAATATTTTGTTCTCCACATAAAAGAATATTCGTAACACATATTCACACTGCCTACAGATGGACTGTACAGTTCAACACTGCCAGCATTAACTGTGGAGATAGAAATGCACATAAATAGGTTTCCGTCTTTTTGTCATATATTGATTACTTAAATTCAGCTTATCTTGGCTCACCCTGTATTTGTGAAACAGTCCAGTCAAAGTTAGGAATGTAAATATCACCTACAATATGTAACAATGAAGCACATACATGCATACACATAGCTATATGTGTTAGAATGGCCGAAGAGTTATTTACATAATGTTAATATAACAGGAAAAGCAAGCATGAAATGAATTAGTATGTAAATCCTCTCATTCAAACCACTACTGTATCTGTGGTACTGAATATTACAAGCAATTCTTTTTCTTTCTTTCAGAAATTTGGTGCAGCACTTGCTCCTGAACCCACAGTTATGTTAGTAACTGTAAACCAAATTGGCTACTACAAGGAAATGTTTCCACCAGTACCGTATGCCACGACTGATGCAGGTGTGTAAGTGTTTTTGGACTCTTGACACAGATGGGATTTTCCAGTCAATACATCTTGACTGTCAGTCCCATTTTTTTCTCTCTCATTTTGTGTCTGTCATTTAGCTGAAGATGTCTACATAATAGCTTTTTCTTTGGAAATGTTGAAATTGGTGTTTGTATATATATGAGTTTACACATAGTAACTAAAAAAGGTGATACACTTAAAGAGAAACAATTTGTTTGTGTGGACAGAGGACCAAATCAATGAAATAATTTCACCAGCGATCCATGGAGAAGTAAAAAAATGTATATCTGCCATGGAAGTTCGATATAAGAGTTCCACTGCTGGATGTGGTTATATCAAAGAGAGAATCCCTGAAAATGAATTGTGTATCACAGCTGCCATGGAAGAAGTCAATTAAAAATATTGTCAATAACAGCAGCTGAACTGACAACAATTCAACCTTTGTGGGAGCTCATATAGTCTGGACAGAAAATTCTGGGTGTAGTTATGACAGAAGACTTCTGTTACTAAATTATGTAAGTGCACTTGAAATGTGTCTACAATGTCTTCAATAGTGGAAGACAGACAAAGTTTCAGTAACAACAAGGACAGCAGAAAGACACATTGCTGTTCATTAAAACCGCAGAAATAGTTATCACTGCTGTCCAAGGGCACGCAGAAGAAATATGTAGTCAAATTTTAATGCAATCCCATATTTTCTGCAGGTTTCTGCAAGTAAAGTGATACATAAAGAAGTCTACATGCCAAGTAGCAACAGGTTAAAGAAATGTGCAATCTTTCCTTCATCCCACTTCCTTCCCCTTTAATCCTTCTGCCAAAAGGAGGAGACACTGGACTCTGAAAGGTTGTAGATTTCCATAAGCTTTGTATGTTTTTTTTCTCCTGCCTCTGTTTGGTGAGTAGATTTTTTTTACCTATTCAATTATATTTTCAAAAATTTATTATTTTTGTTGATAAATCTCCTGCTACTAAGTTACACAAGATATTCACTAGGCCACCTTCCTGAGTAGAGGGCACTGAGAAACATTTTGTAGGATGAGGGTGGGTGAAATAATTGTGAAGCTACATTACAATAAGACTTCTAGGTTCCTGAACTATACAGTGCATAGCCAAGACCTAATAAATTGAACACCACTGCTTGACATGAAATTTTTAGATTAGATGTGTAGCTGTTACATCAAATATAGAAACAAAACTTTCAAGTTTGCTTTACAGGGAAAATATATGACATTGCTCTTACTTCCACTCTTAGCACAAGATACAAGAAACTGTAATGTGAAGAACGTAATTAAGAAGCATGTTTAAGTAAATATTGCTGTTCTACTCCACTACAGTGCCCGCAAATGCACAAATGAGACAAGATTTTTTTTTATGAAGATGTGAAGAAAATTAGCGGCAACATGTGAGGCACGCAGACACATTATTTAAGGTATTGTAAAGTGAATGGAAATAGAGACACCACTGAGCTGTGATGGACATAAAAATAGTAGCTGGTTGATACTATGCACATGAATTAACTACAGCAGCCATAAAGCAGGAACTGTAGGCTGGACAGACCAATGACATAGACTTTGAAATACATTGTCATAGGTTTTTAACAAATGTAATAAGTAAAGCAGAAACACATATTTAAATAGTTAATGATACAACAGTGAGAAAACTCAACACTGTGGAAGAAATTAATGAAAGAAATGAACCAAACATAAGTTGCCAAACAGCATCACAGTCCTCAGTAAGAAATTACAACAGGAAGAGAGAGCAGTAACAGCAGCTACACACTACTTTTATCTACAGTTTTAAGTCCTCTATCAGTACACAGCATATTTAAATACAATGAATTTCATAGCAATTTTGTTTATGGAAGAAGCGAGCAAATCCAGCTGCCTGTCACCTTACACAGATTGCCTAGTGGCTCTTGTCTACATCTCTTATGACACAGATATGAAGCACAAATGATTTTGCATAGTTCGTCACGTACCAAGCCTACGAGCTGGCTCAGAAATTTTTTAAGAGAAACGGCAATTCAATCAGAATTCTTTTAAGCTGGATTAAACAGATTCTTATCCTCAAGCTCAGTAAGCATGCTGAATGCCAGGCAAGAGAGAACTTCATCTCAGAATACCACACAATCAAGGAATGAAGATCTGAACACCACTCCATGCACACTTTTTAACTCATTTTGACAGAAATGCAGCTTTAATTTCAAAGAGAAAAAATAAAAATATATAAAATATGGCAACAAAAATTAATTTTGAAAAAAAAGGTTAAAAAATTATGGCTTCAGTTTAACAATTATGAAAAATGTACACATCTGCTGTTCACAAAAACAAGCAAAAACCAAAAATAAAATCTTTCCGGTCATTTTCAAGGAAATGAAAAGTTGAAAATTAAAAGTATAAGTCCTTACCTGCACCAAATTGGAAATCAGCATAGGAAGCATCGACAGTGGGAAACGTAAAATGTTAAACAATGACAATGATACAAATGCCGTTTTCGAGTCCAGCACATTTTCTTCCTTTGAAAGTATGAATGACGCAAAGGAGACTAGAGATACCTAAACAGAGCAGACAAAAGTCAAATATCCTTTGGTATTTTCTGGCAATACATGAAGACTGACGTCTTTCTTTATCTTTTTCTAAAAATCTCATGGCCCTGTTAACAAATTTCTAATCAAGTAATTTGACTCCAGTATTCTTCGCTCTCCAATTGCATGTACCAAATTTCCTGAGAATAATAGTGTCTATGTTACAATGGACCAAAGGCTGGCAGTAAACCACTCCTTTCTCACATGGAAATGAGAAATAGATCAGGACTGTAATGTAAAAATCCACTGTTGATAATCGCCCAGGGAAAACGATGATCTCCTACACTGTTCTATAAAAATGATGAAATACATGGAGAAGCTGTTCCATTGTTTGCAAGTTCCCTTGTTCGACATCAATCAGAATCTTAATTGTGGATGGTATACTAAATTTTGGAAGCAAAAGGGGAGGGGGTAAAATTTCAATCACTTTCAGTATGCCAGATGAAGTGCAAAATGTGTGAACTTGTTGGAATGTGATTGTAATTATTTAAGTTGTTATCTGGGAGCCACTAAATTATGCACACAAAAACAGCTTACTGGAAGGAGCAGCAGCACATTTCAATTTAGAAAAATACAGGAGTAACAAAGATTTCATTAGGTAAGTATTAAGAATATTTATTACGTATTACACAAGAGATCCACTGTGATGTAACCACTAGTGCAGCCACTAACCTTAGTTTATCTTACATCACCTTTAAATGAATACAAGCATTTAACCTAATAAAACAGTTTTATACAGAGTAATATGTTGTTGGACTCTTCTGATATTACTAAGGTACAAAACTAATGTTGTGAATATTCCAAACATTACCCACATTTAACGAACCAATCCCTGTAAAGAATTATGGCACAGTATTCTATCAGAAAACCAACTAAAAAAAAGTTACAAATCTTTCCCACTTTACCAATCAAATCCTTAAGCACAAGCAAGTGTTACACATTACTACAACCTCCACATAACCATGAACACCCCCCTGTAACCAACATAAATGTGGGTGGTGTGAAACAATTCCAAGACATATTCAGTGCCATGAGAAATCAAAAAGAGAAAGAAAGATTGAAACAAAGAAAAAGCAAAGAGAAGCGTAATGGCGGGGAAGGCCTACAATTAAGATTGGTTCAGGCTCACCTGTACGACAAACACTATTAACATAGGAAGCATGGTCAGGGGCATACGGATCATGTTGAACAGGGTTAGGCATACAAATGCCTTCTCGGGATCCAGAACATTTTTCTCATCCCACATAATATATGTGGCAAAGGTTGTTAGGGATACCTAAAATGCATGTCATAAAAACATTTAATGAACATTATTCATATAATACTTGTGTAATTTATAGTAAACCTGAACCAATAACCACAACACACAAACGTGTCCTTAAACTGTGAAATATTCTTTGGAGTTTTATTGCTGATGACTTACATTCGCAAATATGACTACCTTTAATTGCTTATGGACCATTCACTGGCTCTCTTAGTTTGCTCACTTCAGAATAGTAATGCAAGAATTTATATACTCATAAGGACAAGTTTATGAATTGTTTAGCTTTAAAATTTCACCAAGTCTGCAGTAGCTGTGGAAAAAGTTTCTCATTAATATTTGTTCAATTTCACCACATCTTCAGAGTAAATATATTTCCATATTGATTGTTGCTGCTGCCGTCATTCACTGTAACTGTAACACTTAAAAAAAAAAAAAAAAAAAAAAAAAAAAAAAAAAAAAAAAAAAAAAAAAAAAAAAAAAATCAGCATAAGATAATGTTAGAAGTGTGTCAAAACATGCATGTATTGCTGTGTTATAACAGTCAAATTACATAAATGATGGGAATAATTTCTATTTTCTGCATACGTAGGGTCAGCGTTAACGAAGTTGCTGATGTGATATTTGAAACAATATCCAGTGTGCTATTTTGAGTCAAGGATAGAATTTGCCTTCAAAATCATTAAAGCTGCGACTCTTTCATAAGCAGAGTTATAAGAGAACAATTCCAGTATTTCATTATTTAATCCATGAGAAAAAAAAAAACCAACCACAGCTACCGTAGTTTATCACTGCTAAAATCAATAATTATCAATTGTTTTGTAATAATAAGTAAATCAATATTGTTTGAAATACCCCATCAACAATCTTCGTTGGGACTGACTACCTACGAAACAGAAAAACCATGTCCGGGAAGAGGGGGGGGGGGAGGGGGGGGGGAGGGGGGGGGGGCAGTACATGTTACAATCTAGTATTAACAAAAACAAAATACAATTTCTATTAACAAAAGTGTACTTTGATAGTGTATAAATACTTTCACACAAATAAAAATGAAAACCTGGACATCACTTATAAAAAGGATCAAAACTCTGTCTAGTTCCTTCAGTGCAACAGTCCTTTGCTGACATCAGTGATGATTGGAATCTGTCCCAATATTGTAACTGTAAACCACATTCATTGCCTGTCGTGAAATTGGTATGAATGTACTGGATTATCAGATTGTTCAAGAAATTCCTCACAAACGTTAATGTATGTTGTTTTGATCTCTGTCATCAAACCTGTAGCATACTTTTTGTAAATTTATGCACATTCAAGTTTACACTTTAAATCTCTTGACAAACCAACAGTCCAACTTCTGCACATTCTCTAACAATGCCTTAGCACTATCAAAAGCATGGATTCTTTAAATTTCATTGCTTACAGTTAAGGTAGTTGAGGACTATCTATCCGATTGATGACCAGTTCTAAACTGAATCATCTGTAACATTGTCATTCACACGGAGTATTATCTTAGTAAGCTTGCTTCAAAAGTTCAAACATTTTTGTGAATGTTTCCTCACTTCCATGCTTAATTTCACATAGCACTGTTGTTCCACATGGCAAAAATTGCTGTAACATAGTAGCACCATTGATTTCAACAACAGCAACAAGTCTGAAACCCAATACTTTATTAACCATGTCAGAGAATGAAGTTATTGAAGAGATTGTGACAAATACAATGCTGCAAACAATATGTTACTAAAATACTTCTTTATCACTTCAAAAAGTTTGGGCTTTTTTAGCAGATGCTATTCTCTTGAATATTATAATCAGCAGAATCTCACAAGCATTTCACACACTAAGTATCGTCCACTGAATAGAAAGTAAGTAGAGGTGAAGATATGTTGGAATAAGTCTAAAAGTTCCCTATCCAGCTTCTCGCTAATGAGGAACTACAATTCCTGCAATGGTACTCGAGTAAAAAGTGAGACTATGTCAAAACTTGGGAGTATATATGATGGTGCAAGTCTTAAGACTTTGAGGAGAGAGCACTCCAGTCATCGGATTTGAAACCTGTGGGTTTGTGGCGATATATGGACGACACTTTTGTTATCTGGCCTCACGGCACTGCTGAATGTATTTCTTGAGCATCTTAACTCGCTTCATCCCAGCATCAAATTCACTATGGAGATGGAGAAAAACAGTGAACTTCCATTCCTGGACATGTTGGTACGGAGAAAAGAAGATGGCACATTAGGTCAAGCAGTGTACCGTAAACCAAAACATGGAGTTATACTTACAGGCCACTAGCTGTCACCATCCTATGCAACAAAGTAGCATACTTGGGATGTTGGTTCACAGAGCACGAGCCATATCAGACTCTGACAGCTTATCCAATGAGCTACTCCATCTGCGTACCACTTTCCAACAAAATGGATATTCCGAACAGGAGATTCGCCGTGCCTTACACCCGGGAGGAACTGAAGAAGGCAAAGAACAAAGGGGAGTGGTCATCTTGCCATACTTAGGCAGTGTCTCTTCAAAAATAGGAAGATAATTGAAGAGGTATAAAGTTAAATGTGTCTTTCGTCTGCCGGCAAAACTCAGAGCTCCTTGGGCTCATCTAAGGACAGCCTTGGCCTAAGAAGACCCGGTGTTTATGAGATTCCTTGTAGCTGCGGCAGTTGTACATCGGACAAACTTGTCGTACTGTAGAAGAGAGGTGTACTGAACACCAACACTACACTCGTCTGGAGCAACCAGAGAAGTCTGCAGTGGCCGAGCATTGTCTCAGTACAGGCCATTCTATGAATTATCAACACACCAAAATTCTCACATCGACGAGTTTGTACTGGGACAGTGTTAGTAAGGAAGCAGTGGAAATACGTAGCTCGACGAATCTTCTAAAAAGAGACACGGGCTTTCAGCTCAGAACAGCTTGGGATCCAGCAGTGGCCATATTGAAGTCGCATCGAGCGAAGAGGAGTACTATTGGTCATACGACGGATGACGATTCGCCAGCAACATAAGAATTTTGTTCACAATGGGAGGATGGTCACGCGCCAATGCGGATGTGCATTTTTGCTTGCGGCTTCTGACAGAGGTCACTGGGGCAGACGATGGCAGCGCAGACCAGAAGCGGCAGCCTCTGCGCGTGCACTGAAGTCTTTCGTTCTTCGTCTTGCAGGAGCCGTTGCTGTCCTTCCAATTATTGGTTGATATCGTCACTATTGGCCATCGAATTTGGTGCCTTCATGCATGTGCACTTCTTGCATAAGATTGGCATAAATAGGGGGCTATAGTCATGCCTTAACAGTGTGTTCGTCGCACCTGAAGATGTCGGCCAGTTGCGCTGATGAAATATTGTGGAGTTTTCACTATGACATCCGACGTCTCACCCAAGAACCATTTATACAGTATTAGAGTGGTCTTACAGTTTCCATCCTACAAAGCTTTTCTACAAAAAGAGCTGTACATACCTTCATTAAAAACTGATACAGATCAAGAAACTCAAACTTTTTGACTTGGTAAGTAATATTAAGAGCATCTTAACAAATTGTGCGTAAAATTCTATTAAAAAATTTAATAATTGTGGTACTGATGATGTGCTTTAATGGGTCACAAAACACACATTACTGCTATTATTGATTCCATTAAGAAAAAATTGTTATCCATTTTAAGAAAACAATGAACACCGCTTTCCAAATGCTGCTGGAACTGTAAGTGCTAGTACATAACAGATCATTCCACTCCCACAATGTTCTGCTTCATATCAGCCACTATGGAACAGAATCCACTGATGAATGGATCAGTGAATGAGTAAATCAGTGAAGTAGAAGACCCTTTGAATCTGCTGTACAATCTTTGCATGTACACACAATCCTTAATTCTCTCTGTTCACATTTGCAAGAAGTTTCAATATAATTCTGCACCTGCATGCTGTTAAAAGGTTTTCACAAGTGATACACTTTTCATAAAGCTATAGCAATTGACACAATTATCTTTACAGCAAGGTAAATACAAAGAACCTCAACCTTTACTTTTACACATTTCCACACAGCAACCACTTCATCATTTCTGTTCAGTTCAGAAAATTTATCCACTTTCTACCATATAATTTTATGTCAAGCAAAAGTATGCAGTAGCACATGCGCATACCATGTGAATGCCTGAAAAACTTTCTGTATTTAGCAAGTACTTGAAATATTGAATCCTTTTCCCTCAATATAAATGTAAAAGGAACGTTAAGTTACTGATGTCATATATAAATTAATTATGTTGCCTTACCAGGAAAGGAGCACAGGACCATATAAATGATGTTATTGCATTGAGATATGCCAATTGCTTCAGTACTTTGATTTCTTTGTTTCTTATTCTTGAAACCTCTTGTTCAAATGATGGCTCCCAAGCATACAGTTTTAAAACTTTCATCCCATTTAGGACTTCATTCATAAGTTTTACCCTTTCATCTTTATATTTCATTTGACGCATCTGAAGTGTTTTTACTCTATTTGCTACATAGGCATTAAGCGGTATCATGATTATCATGACTGCGAGACCAGCAAGCACGGATGGACCTGTATTCAGAAACCAAATACAATGTTTTAATTTAATGTTTACAAACATTACTGGTTTACAACTGTAATGAAACCGAGATGGGAAAAGTATACACAGACACACAGATCAAGATAACCTGTGATCTTAGTAGATTAAACACTATTACCATTTACCATTAATTACCATAGTTACACCATTCACCAGTCAAGACTGGATAGACTGCTTCAGTTTTACACAGTTCAGTTTACAGATGCATTATAATACAAGAATAAATTAGCCTTAAGTATAGTGTAACACTTAACGACAGAGTGTGAGCATTTTTTAGCAAGTACATGTTCACCCCATTTCTGAATTTTTAGGCAGTCCAATTTGCCATTTCACTGAAAAAGAAGAAATTTAAACTGTATAGGGGTTTTTCGTGCAAGTTTTGTGACATCTTTTCTCAAAATTTCACCAATTCTGAACATTTTAACAGCCACTGTTGGAAAACAGTTTGGAATTTCTATGTTTTCCGTACTGTGCATATTATAATTGTGAACATATTTTCTTTCACATACGTGAAGCAAGTGAAGACAATGATTGAAAATAGTCATCACTCCTAGATGTGTGTAGCAGTAGTAATATTTTATTGCAGCCTGTCGTGTGACCTCATAGTAACAACTATAGCTGATATGGCTATGGAACAGTGAATAATAAACTGTAAAGTTATTCACATCTCACAATACATCCACACATGGAAGAACCCGAGTGTAACTTCTCAGTACAAATGAGGTCTTGAGAGTGACTGGCTGAAGAAATTCAAAATGACTTTTGAGTAAGTTATTCCAACATTAACCAGAAAAGAGTTAGGGAAACTTCCATTTCATTGGGTCACTCCTCAGGGGACCATATTTCAGCTATTTTACAAACACATTAAATCATTTGGTACACTAGGTTATAAAAGCTTGAAAGCTGTTTAATTTGCTGAAAATATATGTATAACCATTAGAGATTCAAATCAGAAATGAATAATGATGCACACAATGTGTCAGTGGAAATGAGTTCATGGTTCACTGCTAATATTCTGACTCCACTGAGATTTAGCACAAAATAGTCAGTTTCTGACATGATTTTGTTTGGGGTTACATTACTCCATCACAATGACTCTATTGTAAAGGCAGTGAATGACACCAAATTTTCAGAGAAGAGTAGATAGAAATCTCACATGGAAGGTGGATGTATCAGCAGTTGACTGCAACTACATTTAAAAGCGAAGTATTTTACATCAGCATTTGATGTAGTGAAATGGGCTTACATCACATAGTTTCATTCTGTCCTGTACAAACCGTAGCATGGGGGGTAAACAAGCCAGAAAGAATATTCTTGCTATGAAAGTGTATTGTCCAAAATGAATGTGTTTTGTCACCAACTTTGTGTAAGCCATGTAACTGATTGATTTTTCTCAGTTAACAACAAGAGTATGATACAGGTGCTATTGTTTTTCTGAAGACAGCACAGGAATTTTACCTGGTCCAGTCACTCACAATTGGATGGTAAATGTGACATGCACAAACTGCACAGACAGTAGGTAGACCCAACAAAGTTTGTATAGTGATGAAATATGAGACTTATAAACAGGAGTAGTCATTGCAACATACAGGTCTAGTGCTCGTTCTACTTTTTGCTATGGATATACAGGGTGGTCGCAAATCCCCGTTACAAACTTCTAGGACATGTAGAGGGTAGTGAGCACATAACATTTTGAATACGAACCCATATCTGGAAATGTATCGTCTCCGTTCTACAGCAGTTTCAATGCAGATGATTATCTCATCCACACCCACATGAGGAATGTACTTAGGCATGACCCAGTACAATTGTTGCAATCCATTTGAAAAGAATACCGACTCATTCCATTATTACTTATGCATTTGCATTACAACATACACTTTATGGTTGACATTAGTCAACAACAACAAGAACTCAGCATCTACAGCACCAGCCGCAAAGTACCAATGCATTACAACAGCAGCTCGATGTGACGACCACCAACGTTGTTACACACATTGTACCTCTGAAGCATGTTCTGGTACACTCACTCTATCGCACCTGGTGTGTCTTCAATGTCTTGTGCAGCGGCCGGAACTCATACCACCAGATCTTCCTCTGTCTCTAGAGGAGCCTCATAAATTAGGCTCTTCATACGATTCCACAAGATGTAATACATAAGAGTTAAATCCGGCGATTGTGGCAGCCATGCAGTTGGACCACCATCCATCTTTCACCATATCATCTGTGGAGATGTCTCCAGACAGCCAGTGAAAAGTGAGGTGGTGCTCCATCATGCTGAAACCACATTTCCTGATGGACATTCAATGGCACAGCTTCCAAGAATGGGTTCATTAGGTGTCGTAGGAAGACTAAATATGGAGGACCCATGAGCTTGGATGGAAGGACGTATGGTCCAAACACATGACCGTCCAGAATACCTGCCCAAACGTTAATTCCAAACCTGCCTTGAAATCCCTGAAAATACGTGGCATGGGGGTTTTCATCCACCCAGACATGGCTATTTCGAGCATTCAGAACATAATCCCTTGTGAACCTACATTCATCTGTGAAGAGAACTTGATTTGGAAACAGGCGCACGTCGATGCAACGGTGCAGGAACCATGTGCGAAAGGCAACATGTTGTGGAAAGTCTGCTGGACTCCTAGTGTGTGCCCTTTGCAAGTATATGGGTGTAATTGTTGATCATGCAGGACGTCCTAGATGATACTGTGACTAACAGCCATTGCACACGCAATTATTCGCGAACTCATGGATGCGCTATCTTCAGTGCAACACAGTACACCTTCTTCAAATTCAGGAGTGCGGCGTCGCTGTGGAGCACCACAGTCCTGCCTACTCACAGTGAAGGTACCCATTTCTTATAGCCACTGTGTAACTTGGGCAAACAGTTTGTGCGATGGAATGTGATGGTGTGGAAAACTTTCGTGATACAGTCAACTAGCAGCTCTTCCGTTACCTCCGGCTTTGCCATACTTAAGGAGCATGTCTGTGTATTCCGCAAACGTGTACTGCGCCATGTTTCCTCTATCGGGGATGCACAGGTATTGACTCAGTCTCACAGCAAAGCTGAAAATAAGTGAAATATGGGGATCGTTTGATGTAGTACACGTCATTGTGTCTATCCTTTTGCATACCAGGACAGGGAACTCAGACGTTTCTCTTGCCCTAAGCAAACGTTGACGAGGTACACATCTGAATTGAAACTGTCGTAGAACAGAAACGATACGATTCCGGACATGGGTTCCTATTCAAAATGTTATGTACTCACTACCCTCTACATGTCCTAGAAATTTTTAACAGGAATTTCTGACCACCCTGTATAGTACTAGCAAGATATTACAGGAAATAAAATTTTAATTCCACATAAATACATTATGTATGGTGGTTACATGGGTTGCTGTTTGTACACAACAATAAGGCCAATACTTGACTGGAATGTGATGAGCCTCTCAGCCTTTCTCAGAAAGCATCTATCACTGATAAAAGATGAACATGAAACTTGCATCTGGATTACCGCAATATTTAATAAAAGAAATTGATGGCTCTTTTTGTTTACCTGTTTTTAAATGCTAATTTTGTTACAGTTTATTGTACTCATGTTTTGGAAGATTTGTTTTCCTTAAATGCACTGTAGGTAATAACTTACAGTGCCACACTTACTAGATGCTACGTCTCCCATCCATCCCATTTCCACGAGTGCAGATTTGGAAGACATACATCGTTTTCCATAACTCCATAAATTTACTATTCAGTGTTAAGACATCAAAATGTTTTAACACGGAAACAACGTGAAACAAGTTGGGTGTGCATTTTAGTCAATAACAGATCTTCAGAAAACCTTTTACAGATGTAGGAAACCTTGGTA
The DNA here is from genome assembly GCF_021461385.2 of Schistocerca piceifrons. Lineage (NCBI taxonomy): Eukaryota > Metazoa > Arthropoda > Insecta > Orthoptera > Acrididae > Schistocerca > Schistocerca piceifrons. Next base: position 298,587,431 of record NC_060143.1, read on the forward strand.
TGATATAATGTAATAAGATGGGTATCACTGTTTGAAGTAAGAGAACAGATTATTATAGGCAATGTCCAATGTATTATTCCACATTTTTGAAACTATTATGGTGTTATCTAAACAGAAACAACAACAGCAACAGCTAATGTCCAAACCAAGAACACGCAGTCAACTTCACATGAGGAAAGGTAACATCCCTGAATAAAGTATGAAGTACAACTGTAGTCCTCTAACAGCTGAGGCTGTGAATAGCTCTATCCACACAAAATGGAGGACAAGAATAATTCACTGAGAAATATATGCTAGCTCTCTTTATCAGTTTTAGTCTGCCACAATTACTTACTATAATAGGTTTTCATATCTTTAAAAACATTGTCCCAAGAAGTAATGACTATATATTCTCATGCTTTTTACCGACGTCACACTCACCAGACACAAAATTTGGAAAGTGATTCCAACCTCATATGCATTATTCATGAAGTAAGATCACACTACTGTAAAACTACTAAATACTGCTTCTGTACCTGCGCCAGTCTGGGGGGGGGGGGGGAGGCTTCCATTTCTAACATTAGGCTGTCTTTGTATGAATATCTGGTGTATTGGTGTTGTTTGGGGGAGGACACCAAACAGAGAGGTCATCGGTCTCATCAGATTAGAGAAGGATGGTGAAGAAAATCGGCCATGCCCTTTCAAAGGAACCATCCCGGCCTTTGCCTGGAGCGATTTAGGGAAATCATGGAAAACCTAAATCAGGATGGCCAAATGCAGGATTGAACAGTCGTCCTCCCGAATGCGAGTCCAGTGTGCTAACCACTGCGCCACCTTGCTCGGTCTATGAATATCTGGATTTTATATTTTTGACAGCTGAGGTTGCACATACACCAATAACTTGAATTTGAAGTTAACAGAAGGCATTACACAAAACTATCTGTCTTTGCAAATGTAGTGATTTTCATACATGGCAATTATGTTGTCAGACTTATGTAATTTGACTTATTTATTTATTTATGTAGCTTGATTTCATTTATGTAATTTGATTAAAGTTTTCTCTGGCCCTTTGCTCACCTTCCTAACAGTTCTGAAAACTGAAAATTAAGATTAAGCTTTTCTCCTACGTAAATTAAAGAATCTTCATACCTACTGTTTTAGATCTCTTTCAAATGTTTTTGTTGGTGTATTTCTGTAAAGATTAAATGTAGTCCTCAAGCAACAAACATGGATAAATTTCCCTCACTCTTTGCCAAGTGTTGTCTATGACATAGTACTGCATTGTAAGTACAATCCAGGCATTCTCTAAACAGAAAGTGACTGCATTCCATTGGCCACAGTAGATGTCAGAGCTGCACATCACTGTCAATATATACACAATGCTTATGCTCTTGTATCCATCTAGAGCCTTCTCCACAAAAGAAGTGAAATCTGAAACTGCAGAACAACCTTTTTTTTCCTTTCTTTCTAGCACTTTTCCTTTCTGCAGTGTTTCTTACATTTTATAACTATTTCAGTAAGTTAGTCCTGGAAAAGGACAGGCCAAAGAAAGCGTACAACATTTCTGAAACTATGTTCACATTCTTGCTTTTTCCTCAGTAGCAAAATTATCCTATCTTATTATGGTTTGTTACATATCTTTCTCCACATTGCCCATGTGTAATAGAACTTCAAGCAGCCAAGAAGGCACGCAACTTCTCTAATGAACAAGATTTAAGGAAACCTGCAGAAGTGTCAGTGACTGACCATTTGATTTCTTGCAATTTAGATTTGCACAAATCCAAATAAATAATAGAGATCTTTATTAGTGTCTATATCTAGTCAATTTAGATGTGTCTATACAGAGAAAATGAACTGTTTGCTTACCTAAGATATCCCAGAGAAAATACAGGGCTAGTGCGATCTGTAAAGGAGCAGACCAAATCATATTCAGATAGGTGGTAAGATCCATTAGTTTCTGGGCATCCACTGACATCAAATTAACAATTTCTCCAACTGTTGATTCCTTTCTTGCCGAGTTTGACATACGAAGTGCCTTTAAACAAAAAAATAAATCAATAAATGAGAACATAACATTTGTGAAGATACAAAAGAGAAAGAGAGAGTGTATATGCTTACTTTCACTAGCAAAAGAACAAGAGCTCTAAAGATAATTTGAATGCTGTTTTATAGAAGATTGATACTAGACAATTGAAACCTGCAGTGCTCCATGTGTCTTAAGTAGCCTCCTCCTCCTCTAAATGGGAGAGGTTTCCACGTCCTTATCACACCAAATTCTTTCTGGAGTATTTTCTCATATCAATTTCTGAAGTGATCTGCAGTATCCTTTCATATTTTCATGTCTTAAGTATTTAATGAACAAAAATCCTGCTTGCCACTATCTGTAAGATATTGTAAGCCTCTTGCAAAGTATAAAAAATATGATGGCTTTTCTGAGCCTTCACAACCTTTTAACTCCAAACAGCTGTAGTTACTGTTGTTTTACTGTGCATTAACTATCATGGACTTTTGTTTGCATGAGCAGTCAGTCAGTTAGCCTACAGGTCATAAACAAAATGAACATTAAGAGTTAACTGGAATCCATTTTCTTCAACTCACTCTGATTCAAGATGAACGAACTTGCCCGGCCTGCGGCTACACGCGTTTGGAAGTATGTGCGTTTTATTTTCTATTTTCATTATTTTAGTAAATTGGTATTTCTCATTGTAAGTTTATGTAATTTGTAAGGGGAAATATGTGAGTACATATAAAATTTGATGATGTGGAAGATATTTTTGTATTGCCCATGACAGGCTTCATATAATGCTAAAAGCTGAACTAAAACAGCTCAACTCTTCTAGCTGTCATCCTGGTCTCCACATATGGATGAATAAAATTTCAATATTTACAATAACATCAATATTAAAAGTACAGTGCACCAGTAAAAACTTTTGTTTCTTCACAGGACTTAAATTCTTCTTTAACTGCTGCATCACCATTACTCACTCACTTTTTCATGGCAAACGTCTGCTCTTAAAGAAAGGAGGATTTGTGCAACAACATAAAGAAAATAGTTGCTTCTTACTTTTCTGTAAACTGCTGCTATCACTGCAGTTCTGACACGGAGTCCAACGATGAACATACGATGAAAGTACTGTGCCAGCACCAGTGTTTGTACTGCTGCTGTTGCAAACATAAGACCTGCGTAAGTGTATCCCTTCCACATAGGCTCATTTCCTTCCACGAAGGAGATGAGCAACCTGAGAACATATCGAGCAGAATGGGTAAGAAAGTTTAGGTTTACAAATATTTCAGATTATACTTTAACTTGCAAAACACTGCTATAAAAAATTACACATTACAGGTTACAAACTAATCCAAACTGTGTGTTGTGAGGTACTAACTCACGGAAGATCACACTGGAAGTTTAAAAAATTATTGCTGAGACTGTGTTACTACAGTTCTAACTCAAATTAAAATTATTTGTTACATAATTCTGAACACCTTTGTGGTTTGTTCCTCAACTTACAGCTCTGAACATTATATATAAACTGTTAGACAGTGCATTGTCACAATGAAGTTGCAGCTTACGGGCAACCTTAAATCCTTATTTATAAACACTGGCTATTTTACCCAAAATAAGCTTTGCAGATATACATAACAGTTGCCGAGTCAAATCCAACGATACAGCTACAATCTTAAATACTAAAAATAACATTGTTCAGATCAAATGAGAGATTGCAGTCACCATTTTAAATGTGAAAATAAGAATTTTTTGTAAGTCAAAACACAGTTTTCCTATTAGCCAAATCTGTCTTTTTATTTTGAAACAGCAAAACACAGACAATTTTGAAGGCTTACACTTTTGTGGCAGTTTCCTGTTCTCACTAACTTGTGCCTTGGGATGTCAATATTTGCCTTATGTTTGGTACTGTTTAGTGAACTGCTTCCACAGCAACATGTTCATCAATAATGTTCCTGACAAAGAGTGCGGAGATATAATTAGAGAGAGTCACAACTGTTTTGTTCCAAGCCTGTTAAAAAGAGGGTAACAATGCTCCATGGAGGCAGCATTTAATATTAAATGGACATGTTTTATGAGGGGCAAATGTCATCTACGTAATCCATATGAGATATGTCATTGAAAGACCCAAAATATGTCATACATAGATAATTACTAATATACACATCTCTCAGGTTCTACATGTGGTGGGATACCACTAAGATCTTTTAGCGAATTCTATGGTATGTTCTTCCCAATCCAATTAGGCAATTAGGCATCTATATGAATTCCTCAAAGTCTGAATTTTATTTTATTTTTTATTTTATTTTATTTTATTTTATTTTTTTTTTTTTTTATTTTTTTTTTCGGCAAACCTGAGAGAAGCTGTTGGGTGTTGTCTGAATTACAAACAAGTATATTGGCCGCAAAACAATTAAATGCAGTGCGAAGTGTTTCCCACGTACTCTTATCAAGGGATGTAAAAATGCGCGGCACACAATGGGACATTTCACATGTCACTGATGGCCACAACAGTGGCAACAAATGGGCCAGAGACAGAGTCCTGCAGAACACTAGTACTAATTTTTACTAAAGGGTATGTTTATTTCACCTGAGAAACTTTCTTCAGTTGTTGGAGTAAGAGGAAATTACTGCTAATGTAGACATATGTACACCACAAAACTCAGATTTTGTAATATTTTAAAAGAAATGCATCAAGTGTGTTGCTCAGATTTTTTTTGCAGGATTTATTCCACAACCCATTTGTGTTTAGAGACAAGTCCTGCACTGCAGCTTTTGCTCACACAATACATGTGGCACCATTGTCTTGTTTTTCAAAATCTGGTAAAGTATTATCAACAATTACCAGAAACTTCAACTATTGCGCATCCTTGATACCTGCTCTGTTCATTACCATTGCCTGCCATCATCGAATATATAGTCCAATGATCATGACTTTTGACCAAAACGGGTTACCACTGCCAACAAATATTTTAATCAAGACTATTTTTAATTCAATTTTAAAACAGCAGGTAATGTTTTTGACATGTGTTATCTGTCTGCTTGTGTTATATGAGCCTCAACCAAGGTGCAGCTGACTATCAATGTGACACCACGGTAGCGCACATGACAAATTTCTAACAACAAACATTTCTAATTGCAGTGTAGTATACTTTCAAACTGTTTGAAATTATGTTTACAGCTTAATCACTGTTTTTAATAAAAGCATATGTATTTTATGAAAATGATTCATAATTTCTGATAACTGGTATCTAATTATATTACAAGTACGGTTTCAAAATGATCTTTGTTGCACCATTATATGGAGTACATTAACATGTAGATGACTGAAAAGCAGACTTACTTCAATATCTGGGGATTCGCAAACATGAGAACATCTTGTATGAATTTGAGGCATGCACCAAAAAGAAATGTAGGACCAAATGCCTTGCAAATAGCTGGTAGGATAGACGCCTGGTATTTCTTTTTAGATTGTGTTCCCACAAAGTCAACACTAGCAGCATTTTTGTGAAATGATGCTTTGGGAGCACGAGCACTGGAAACAACAAAAAGATTGTTTTACACAGGGCAACTGCAATAATAATATCAAAACATAGACAGACAGACAGACAGACAGACAGACAGACACACAGACACACACACACACACACCAAGGGTGAGAGTATCCATCTGGCTACTAAAGGCAGCATGCACATCTCTCTCACTCTCACAAGAGGTAAATGTAGCACTTTCATCCTACATCCATAAAAAGTATTTCTGCAACCTGATTAGGACAGTGTTAATTTGCAGTCCACTTCATGTCTTACTGTCAGACTGTGTTCGAAAAGCAGTGTCAGGAACTACCTAATCAAACCTTAGCAGAGGTACATGCAATGCTGGATGGTTAATCTAATGGGCAGGTGGCCTCTGCTGCTATGTCCTAGGAACCGTTCTGCATGCATCATTACATTACAGTACCGATGCATGTAATATTGGAAGGACCTGGAGTAATAAAAAAAAATTCAGCATGAGCAAATGGCTGTTCAATATGCACACGATACACTGAGCAGTTGACAAGAGAAACAAACAATGTTTTGACAACTGTGCCACAGCTTTTGAAACACTGAAAAATTACCATTCTTGTCATACTGCTGATGTGTGTATTAACTGTTCAGCACTGCAACTATATAAAAAGTGGTGTCTTTCCTTACACTGAATGAGTGATACCATGGGGAAAGACTCTTAATTTCGTTCAGGAGGTTGTGTGTTCATGTTTAGGGAGGAAGGGGGAAAACACACACACACACACACACACACACACACACACACACACACACACACACACACACACACACACACAGTGCAAATTCCATATATAAAAAAGACACTACTTCTGCATGATCATGTGGTATTTACATACCATGCACAGATTAAACGGAAAGTTGAAACAGTAATGCCTGCATGCTATTGCTTCCTACTTACCCAAAATGTGTCCAGAACTTCCTTTTGAAATGCACATAAAGACAAAACATAGAAAAAAAATATGTCAATAACACACAGACTTGCACTATGCAACCAGATTTAATTTCTTAAGACAAAAAAGTTCTCTCGTGAAAAAAGTGGTTACTTCTGTCAAGAACTGAACTATAACGAAAATAAAAAAACCGTACATTAAAAATGAAAGAAAGGTAACATACTTAGCAGTCTGTTGCAGAGTCTTTTCCCAGTGCTTATCAAATTGAGGGAGCACTTCCCTAGCAGTGTCTTCTGGGTTCATATTCCACAAATCTTTCATTTCCAGTGGCTTTCTGAAACCTTTCCAAGCTAACCTGTCAAACCATGTATAGAGAATTCTTGAGAGGAATGATGCACTTCCTTCAGGACACGGTTTCTGCAAGAATGAGACATTTGGACACACATTACAATTTAATAACTGATGTAAAATTTGTGACTGAATATTTCTTATAACAAAAATATTGAAACGATAGGTAGCTACTTGCCACATGGAGGAAGTACTGCGAGGCAGACTGGCACATTGCAAAATGACTGCTAGTTGTTATGTCTTCTTATAAAATGCCTCTCTGCCAATAATGCCTCCTATGTGGTGAGTAGCATTCTGCTCTTTTCATACTGTTAGTGACAATAGAAGGCGTGATTACTGTTACTGAAGAAGAGAGAGATTGAGCAGTATAAGGCTCATAGCAAAATGATACTTATTTCCTACATGCTTGGATCAACACCTAACAAAAGTCCTATTCTGCAACATCCATCCTACAAGTTTCGGCCAAAGTCTAGGCTCTTCACAAAATTTCAAAACTTTACCACACTCTTCTCATCTTCAGTTACAGGTAGTTCCCTCGTGCTCTGTTCAGCTGTCAACATCCGTGTGCCAACACTAGTCTGCTTCAACAGCAAACCAAATGCCTGGACGAAAGAGGGTGGCTGCAAGGCCTTTAACATCTTCACATCAGAGTATGAGATGCACTGCGCCTCTTTCATCTCCTGGATTTTCTTCTCTCCTGGGAATACAGCACATTCTTTGCTTCAAACTGGATGGGTTTGGGAGCAACTGTCACACAGCAGTGAGGCAGTACGCTGAATACCTGGTCCATTGATGGAGTCGCTTCACCCATATGTAGCGTGACCATTGCAACTCTCCGTGGTACAACAAGAGTGTTCACACTTAAAGCAGTGCATTGGATTAATTACACAGGGCCTAACTTAAGGAGCAGAAAGCCTACTGCAATATATTCAGGGAACTTCTGTAAACTTAATGCCAGGACAAAAAGTGCTGACTTCTGCAGCTCACCATCAACACTTTCCATGAAATTCAGTAGTTCAGTGACCCTTTTGCTTCCCACATCTGTCAGAGTTCCTTCACACCTATATCCAATGTCCTCGCATGTTACAACTCCTTTTCAACAATTTACCACAATGTGCAGCTCATGTAGACTCCATATTCTGTAAGTAGTTTGGCATTTAACACATTGTTTTGTCAGGTAGCTTTCAGTGTATCAGGAGTGAACAATTTTGAAGCCTTTTGACAGATTTGATGATGTCCTGCAAGTCCCTGTAGAGCTTTTGGATGCAGAAAGGAGATAGTTTTTCAAATGCATCTGTAACACATTTAACAGCAACAAATACATTATTTACTGCAGGATGTTTTAAGTTACTGCTACTACTGTCATCCATATGCACAGCTGTCTCAGGTGGACTGGCCACGCAAGGTCTCCTTTGAGCACTCAAATTACTGGTAGTAGAAGAAAGGGATTTAGAGTACATGGAAATCCCAAGAGCATCAAGGGACAAGCATCCACCCTGACATAGCCCAGCTTGCCTGGGTTAGCCTTACACAACCGAGGCACAGTAGGTTCCAGAGGTTGCCCATTAACTCTGTTCTGCAACAGCCAAGCACCTCATTGGCACACAGCACGTGTCAAGACTGACTTTTTTTTATACAGGTTTATATCGTCCTCATGATCCAGGTGGTCAAACCAAGATTCGCAATCCCCATGAGACACTGTATTCCATGGTGGTCACTGAACATGCCCAGCGCTTACAGTTGCAGAAGTCCCCAAGCAGATTTGTCTGTAGTGGACTAGATGTGAAGAGCAACTATATATTATTTCTGTTTTGCAATGTTATAGATGCCCAAGTGTGCATTTATGCTGCCACTTTGCTATTTTCCATAGCCTGGTGGTGGTGGTGGTAATACGGCAGCAGCGGCGGCAGATGTGGCGGTGAACGAAGCCCACCTACTCTTAATGGCCTATTTAAACTGCCTTGTGATTGCTCACTACTATCCTCACCATGTGATGCTGTCAAGCTTGTCTTGTATCGCATCCTGAAACTTTAGCCATAACAAGGTCACTCTAGCAGTGCCGTCTTTTTGTGTTCCTCACTGCTTGGTTTATCACACAGCATACGCCTACTTCCAGATCTCCATCAACATCCATACCCTGTAAACTTCTGTGAAGTGCATCATAGGTGATAATTCCCACTGTAAACATATATTTAAGTATGGAGGATGGGAAAAATTACTTCTACATACCTCTATGCAAGCTGTAATTAGATTTATCTTCTCTTCACAATCTCTCCAAGGTTGATGTATAGGCATCTGTAGTATATTCCTAGATTCCTCACTTAATAACTTTGGGTCACATTCCATATCTTACATTATTCTGGTTCAATATTATTTAAAATAAACTGGAAAATTAGTTATGACAGTCTTATCTGCCTGAGAAAGTGTGTAGAATAATTTTTGTGCTGTTATTAGAACCATGAAAGTATCTCATTCAAAGAGTCCACCCATAGCACCTCTTTATTTCTAGTTGTCGGTAACCACATTTTTATTGTGAATGAGCCACTATTACTATCATCAGATGACACACTGAACGTTTTTGCTTGGCATACTGCAAGTAATCGACTCAATTAGCCATGTGAACAGCTGCAGCGTAGAGGTCCCTGGCAAGAAGCGAGGCATGCACAACCAGCGATGTGTCAACAATGAGGCTTCAGCATAAATGTACCAAGGTTCAAGGTGAGCAGCGAGGTGTCACGTACTAGCACCAAGCAGTTAGCAGTGAGGCTCCAGCATAAATGTACCCCAAGATTCTGGTATATGAGCAGCTAGTGCCACAGTCACAAGCAATATAATAAATGGGGAAGATGAAAACAAGCTGCCTAACTACTTTTTTAAAGTATCTTTCATTGTGGAGGAAGCCATCTTGCCATATCCTATAACACATCACTCACTCAAAGAAGCCAAAGTCACATCCAGTGAAAATAGTAATGCAGGTATGGCAGCTGTTGCTCATGTTTACAATTGCCATGAATATGTATGAAGTCTGCACTCTTAGGCTGACACATTTGACACATGGAATTGTACATCATTCCCTCCTCCCCATCAACCTGTTTGAGAACATTACTCTTCCCTGTTTGCACCAGTACTTAAAAACCACCCCTACCCAACAGCAACTGGTACTTCCAGATGCTACCAATACAGACAATAACAAACGACAGTCTCTTTCTAGGAAGCAACGGTATTCACACTAATAGTCAGAGCCATTCGATAGACAACTTATTAGATGTAATGGTTCCCAGTCTCAGGAGGTTTGAGAACTGTACTTCCACCCGAGGGGCACAACTAAGATATCTTAAGCAAATTATACCTACTTGCAGATGTTATCTGCTGCCTGATATCATTTATGGCTGGTCTCTACTGGACTAGAATTAGACATCACAGATTTAAGGAACAGAATTCTAAGCATTGTTTTGAACAATGATCTTAAAGCTCTGTCAATGAAATGCCCAGTCAACCAGTGTCAACAGAGGAAGTCTGCTAAGAGAATACTAAATGCAAATATTTGTGCAGATTGGTTTTTTGAAATTTAGTTCGAACTGTACAGCCAATAGGTTGGTTTGTGTCCTCAGATTGGGTATCCCAGACTCTAGTAGAGCTGATGTTGCCCACCTACTGCAGAAAGACATTGCTTTCTCAAAAGTGTGGGTTAAGCTCCTCAACACAAGGTTGTCACTGTCATTACAGCAAGTTTGTTTGTAGACATTATCACTGATAATGATATCTGGACGCTGGTCACTGGAAACAAGCAGCAAAACAGAGCAGAACGAACTGTTGTACCAGATGTAACTACCTAGTGCTGTGTGGCGATTTCAATGTTCATGGCTTTAGCTGTGGCACACTTATGCAGATAGTCTGGGACAAACTTTAGTTAAAATAATACAGGACAACCAGCTGCTTATCCTGAATGATTGATCTATGGTGTTATGCACCTTTCTCAAAGTAGTGGTTCTTCAGCGGACCTTCCTTTTATGTTTACCATCAACTGTCAATTTATCTATTTGGCCATTATTACAGCAGTTGTCAGTCCAAAGACTTGTTTTCATGCATCTCTTTACGTGAATCTATCCTGTGCAAGCTCCTTCCTTTCTGCATTTACTGCAGTCTACATCCATTTGAACCTGCTTATTGTATTCAAGCTTTGTCTCCCTCTGGAATTTTTACCCTCCACATTTCCTACCATTACAAAATCAAAGATTCCTTGATGCCTCAGTATGTGACTGTCAAATGACCTCTTCTTTTATAGTGAAGTTGTGTCAAATTTATTTTCTCCTAATTCCATCAAACCATCTCATCTTCAGGACTCTTATGTAGCATCACATTTCAAGAGCTTCTCTTACCTTTTTGTCTAAACTGCTAACCCTCCATGTTTCACTTCTGTACGATGACACACTACGTACGAATACCCTAAGAAAATATTTCCTAACATGTTATTGCAATTGTTATTACATGTTAATAAATTCTTGTTTTCCAAAACAGATTTTCTTGCTATTGTCAGTGCATTTTATATTCTCTCTACTTCTCCTATCACTAGTTGCTTTGTTCTCAAATAGTGAAACTTATTATTAACAACATTTAGCATCTCACTTCCTTGTGTAACTCCCCAGTACTACCCTATTTGAATTACCGTATTTACTCGAATCTAAGCCGCACTTTTTTTCCAGTTTTTGTAATCCAAAAAACCCCCTGCGGCTTAGAATCGAGTGCAAAGCATGCGGGAGTTCTGAAAAATGTTGGTGGGTGCCGCCACAACTAACTTCTGCCGTCGAATATATGTAGCGCCACACAAGCATGCTTTGTAGGCACAAAGATACATACTGACACCAAAATCTCTGCGTCAGTCAATAAATTTTTAAAACAAGTGGAAGATGAGCCTTTTTCCTCCGCCCAGAGTTTCTACCACTGCATTTTGGTACATTATCAAACGAAGTAAATACAAATTCTGTATTGTTGATCTTCGAATGTAGCAGCATTTCAATGTACTACGAAAATCCGACTGGCAAGACTGTTTGGGATGTTTGTCAATATGGCCAACTCTATGTTCTGAATTTTTTTCTACCTGTGAGAAGAGATGGTTGCTAATAGGAGCTTTTATGAATTGTGAATCACATGTAATATTCTCTTCGCTATAAGATTAATACGAATATGAACATTTTGCCATGTATTGTTTCGTGTTTGCTACTATCTCATTTAAATCCTGTCTGCCTAATAAACTACGAAACTAGAGTGAGACAACAGCAAACGGGGAAGAATATACATATCATGTCATGTCATGTTTATATTCGTATTATTCTTATGCCTGATAGTGATACAGTCAGAAATGAAGCACGGCAACTGACTAGGTTTTTAAATCTAAGATGTCTCTTTTCTGTGCAGAATGTAATGAACTAAAGAGGCGCCTGCAAAGATTTTGGAACGGAGAAAAATTTTCGCTAAAATTTCATTCAGAACATCATCTATCATACGCAGTCTGTTATTTGGTTCTTGTTGATCATTATCAAAGAAAGCAGTAGTGTAAGTAACAACAAATGTTTCGCTAATGAGATGACTCCTCTCTATTTTTTATTTGCAAGCGGCGGTAGCGCGCACAAAAGCAAGCCACGCCGCGAGCAGCAACAGGCCGTAAACACGCACTATCAGAATGCGACAAACAATGCCAGTGCAGTAATGCATTTTCAGCTTGGAGTGACGTAAACACCTATAATAAAGAGAACGGCACTTATCAGATCAAAGAAAAATAAGCAATCAATTCAAACCAGACGAAGCACGTGAAAAAGGAAGGATATCCGTATAAATACGGACGGAGCGCGTGATGCGTAGCAATGGCTACCTGGTAAACCGTAACTGCTAAGCTTACGACTCGAACCAAACTACTGCAGCTGTATCGTCATTCATTCGACCTAAATTGTGTCTCATATTACAACTAGACAAACTTTGTTTCGATTTGGAGGTGCGACCTAAAACTTCTCTCTCCCCTTGAATTTCGAGTCTCAAATTTCAGGTGCGGCTTAGATTCGGGAAAATTTTTTTTCCTTGATTTCGAGTCTCATTTTTCAGGTGCGGCTTAGATTCGAGTAAATACGGTAAGTACCTTCCACTACCTTCTTTCCACTATTGTTGTTCATCTTGTACCCTCTTTTCGAGACACTACTGCTCTCAAGACTTTCAGAACATCTGACAGAATTACAATGTCGTCAGCATGATATGTTGGGATCTGGCAACTACTTTATGGCAGAAATATCCATGATCAGGGTATATAAGGAGGAGAATTTGCTTAGATGCTACGATCATAGCAAACGCATTTATTCAGACAGCTAAGAAGCTCCAAAAGCTCTATCAGCCCATGCAATGCGACCAATTTTTGTTGCAGAATGCCACAAAGTCCTTTTGAAGCTAGGAGAAAGCAACAGGGTAAATATGCTGTGTTGTCTCCGATCAGTCAGGAATTAGTGGACCTGAACAAGATGACAGACTAGCCAGGGCAGGTGCGATTACTATTTACTGCACTGGAAACTGTCCAAACCTCACTAACACAACTGTGAAATCAAAACCAAGAAAGGGGATCAGAAGGCAGCTTGCAGAATATTAGACTATGATCCAAACAAAATAGGACACACTAATGATTCCATATGCATGTTCTAAGGGAAGTCCTCCAATAATGGGCTTTGAAGGTGACAGGCTGAACTCATGGGAGGGCTAATGACAAGCGATGGAAAATTTAAAGAAATAACCTACACACTCATGAGTACAGCGAAAGAAGACACCTAGGAGGAGTAGTCTATATGGGGAGAGTGACCAAACTGCAAAATGCGCACGCACAAAAATAACCTGCAGAGGATGTAGGTCGGACTGATCAGCCAGCAGCTGTGTAGGGATCATGGGTTCTTACCGGGCTTAAGGACAGGAACCACACTACCAGCCCTCCACTGAGAGCACGAAACATCTTTGAGGCAAATATGGCTAAACACCTAGAACATGTACTGTTGGCATGGAGGATTAAGGTGTTGAATCAATTGGTTACTGATAGAATCAGGGCCAGAAGCTGCATTGTGTGAAGAGGAGAGGACCAGAATGAGCTCCCATTCAGTAAAAGCTTTATTACAAGATTCCACCTGACAAGGGGTAAAACATAAATGGGAAGCTTTGGCCCACTATTTCTGAAGGAGGAAGTTAGTCGGATAGGAGGCTGACATAGAAGTCATCACAAAATGGGACACAAGGAATTTGTGAGGACTGACAGATCCGTACAAAGGCCACCCAGGAAGGCAAGGTCTGAAATGGAAGCCTGGCAAAATTGAACGGTGCGGAGTGTAGTCCACGTCCATTACAAAGGTACTGAAGGACCTAGGAAGGATACAAAGCATTCCCAACACACTTGCTTGCTCTGTTTGATTGAGTAACTGTCACTAAGGAGTTTGAAAATAGAAAGACTGGTGGTGAATAGTTGCCACTGAAGGTGTTGCAAGGCTCAACAGTGATGGCAATGGCTGTGCTCTACCACGGGATCAGCTAGCAGCGAAACTAGCACGGCAAGTAGCGTACGGCAATGCTGGCGACACGAATAATTTTATCTGGTACGTCACAAATTACTTCTTTAATATAACCTGATAAAGGTATATAGGGCTAATCAGCACAATAGAAAGCTTTGTGGAATAACTTTCCATCCAGAGGTGGCAATGGAACGAGATAATTAACAAGAAGAGGTCACTAATGCAGAGGTCATTGTGCAGCAACCAGTGTGAGGAAGAGAGAATGGGAGGGGATGTGATTGGAAGATCAATGGCAGAGAATGTGTCCTAAATGGCACTAAAATGTTTACATGAACCATCATTAAGAAAGCCAAGGTTTGTTCCACACGAACCTTTTCTATGAAGATATCCAGACACAACGAAAAAGCACCGCCCACAAACGGTGACAAGCATTAAAATCCCCAAGGAGGAGGAAATGAGGAAGGAGTTGCTGAAGGAGGGCCCTTGGGACATGGGGCATAGGCGGCTTGTCAGGAGGGAGAGAGAGATTTCACCCATGACCACAGCGACCAAATGGTCCTGGATGGCAGCAGCTTCCAATGCAGTATGAAGGGGGATCCACATACTAACGACGTCCGTACTGGCCAATGTGCTGACTCCACTAAAAGCCCTTAAAGGGCAGATCCAGTTCTTACAAATCACAAAATCTGCAAGGCACCGGTGAGTGAGCATCAATAAAATGAGATTCCTGAAGAATGACAAGTTGCACAGCAAACGAAATAAGGTACTGCAACTCTGGAAGAGGACTGTAGTATCCATTACAACTCTACTGAATAAGCACAGAATGCAGTACAGTTGAAGAGGAATGGACATCCCTAAAAAGGGCAATAACGGAATTTGGGAAGGAAAACATAGGTAATAGAAGGTAACTGCAAAGAAACCATGCATATCAAAAGAAATGCTTCAATTGATTGATGAAAGGAGGAAGTACAAAAATGTTCCGGGAGAGTCAAGAATACAGAAATACAAGTCGCTGAGGAATGAAATAAATAGGAAGTGCAGGGAAGCTGAGACAAAATGGCTGCACGGAAAATGTGAAGAAATCTAAAAAGAAAAGATTGTCAGTAGGACTGACTCAGCATAGAGGGAAGTCAAAACAACCTTCGGTGACATTAAAAGCAAGGGTGATAACATTAAGAGTGCAATGGGAATTCCACTGTTAAATGCAGACAAGAGAGCGGATAGGTGGAAAGAATACATTGAAAGCCTCTACGATGAGGAAGATTTGTCTAATGGGATAGAAGAAGAAACAGGAGTCTATTTAGAATAGATAGGGGACCCGGTATTAGAATCAGAATTTCAAAGAGCTTTGGTGGACTTAGGATCAAATAAGGCAGAAGAGATAGATAACATTCCATCAGAATTTCTAAAATTGTTGTAGGAAGTGGCAACAAAACTACTATTCATGGTGTGTAGAATGTACGAATCTGGCAACATACCATCTGACTTTTGAAAACAACAACATCCACACAATTCTGAAGATGGGAAGAACTGTCAAGTGCGAGAATTATCACACAATCAGCTTAACAGCTCATGCATCCAAGTTACTGACAAGAATAATATACAGAAGAATGGAAAAAATGAGGATGTGCTAGATGACTATCAGTTTGGCTTCAAGAATGGTAAACGCACGAGAGAGGCAATTCTGGCGTTGCGGTTAATAATGGAAGCAAGACTAAAGAAAAATCACGACACGTTCATAGGATTTGTTGACCTGGAAAAAGCGTTCAACAATGTAAAATGGTGCTATATGTTTGAAATTCTGAGAAAAATAGGGGTAAGCTATAGGGAGAGATGGGTCACACACAATATGTGCAACAGCCAAGAGGGAATAATAAGAGTCGACGACCAAGAACGAAGTGCTCATATTAAAAAGGGTGTCAGGCAAGGGTTTAGTCTTTCGCTCCTACTGTTCAATCCGTATATCAATGAAGCAATGATGGAAATAAAAGAAAGGTTCAGACGTGGAATTAAAATTCAAGGTGAAAGGATATCAATGATATGATTTGTTGATCACATTGCTATCCTGAGTGAAAGGGAAGAATAATTACATAATCTGCTGAATGGAATGAACAGTCTAATGAGTACACAGTATGGAGTGAGAATAAATCAAAGAGAGACAAAGGTAATGAGAAGCAGTAGAAATGAGAACAGCGAGAAACATAATATCAGGATCGATGGTCACGAAGTAGATGAAGTTAAGGAATTCTGCTTCCTAGGCAGTAAAATAACGAGTGATGGATGGAGCAAGGACGACATCAAAAGCAGACTAGCAATGGCAAAAAGGGCACTCATGGCCAGAGAAGCCTACTAATATCAATTATCGGCCTTAATTTGAGGAGGAAATTTCTGAGAATGTACGTCTGGAGTACAGCATTGTATGGTAGTGAAACATTTACTGTGGGAAAACCGGAACAGAAGAGAATTGAAGCATTTGAGATGTGGTGCTACAGACAAATGTTGAAAATTAGGTGGACTGATACGGTAAGGAATGTGGAGGTTCTGTAAAGAATCGGAGAGGAAAGGAACATCCGGAAAACCCTGATAAGACAAAAGTACAGGACGATAGGACATCTTTTAAGACATGAGGGAATGACTTCCAAAGTACTAGAGGGAGTTGTAGAAGGCAAAAACTGTAGAGGAAGACAGGACACCAAATCCCCACCCCCAAAAAAAAACCACCTTATGTATTCTTACATGTCTTAAATGATGTAGCACACCCCTTTATCCCAAAATGAAATTTAAGATCTCATTAGGTTAGAACAGTGATATGGCGGAAACAGAATGCTCATTAGGAATGACCTAAAAAAAAAAAACAAACAACAACAACAACAACAACAACAACAACAACAACCTGATACTGAAGAAGAGTTTCCCATACTTGGAAAATTATATCCAATATTGAAACGTAAATACTCAAACCAAGATTTTTGCGAATGTAGTAACAGTAAATTATGGTGATTGGAGACAGTAAGATAGGACTGGCAATGGATGACTAATGAGCAACTCCCCTCTACCTAGTGTTTCCCTCTCCAACTCTACTCACACAGTGTCATTGAGGCCCTGCCACACTATAAGGTTCATTTGTTTATCACCTATCATCGGGGAAAGAGGGCCAGGGGAATGGTTCTGGAGCATCTCAGACTGTTTATACAACTTAGAACAAGCATCACTCTTTCCTTGGTCTCCTTGCCCTCCCCTCTTTATTCAGATTTACTCTCCTTTACATTGCACTATAATTCCGATTGCCATTTTGCTTATCACTGTGGCTATTACTCCATTTGATTCTGGTTGTTACTGTGGCTATTTTTCTATTACAGTTCTTGAGAATATTGAAAAGAAAGACTATTGAAAACTGTGTATTCAATGAGGAATGGGAAATTGATCTCATAATGAATGATGTGTTAGAGTGGATAAGAAAAAAAAAGTAATGCAAGAGTTGCCCGAACCATCAAGTCTTGAAGAAAACAGTTTAACTGCATCACATACGGCATGTTTAAAAGTAACAAAAGTTTGTATTCCTCTGACAATAACAGGCAGCAACTTTCAACTGAAATGTCCGGTCCTATAAGAGAATAATGTAATATGTGTCGAGCACAAGTCATGATGCAGGAACAATAAAATGCAGAACTTTGTGTGTGGCCATGGGTCATGCACAGATAGCCGAAGCAGGTACAGCGGCCGCTCATGTAAAGCAAGAAATGCAGGTTTGATTCCTGGTCTGGCTCAAATTTTCATGTCATCATTCCCTTATCCAGTTGATGGTTGTTTGCATTCATAACTGCGAATAGGTTTCGTGTAGATCGGAAATGCTTCAGCGAAGGCATTTTATAAGGATGGTGGTGCTTAACATTTTAAAACACTTGCTGTCATGTAATACTGCAAAAGCTCAAATTCTTGATATGGACCATAGAACAGAAGAGAAACTAAACAATTTAACTGCCAACTGTCTGTGTCATTCTTGGTGTGACGACGAGAAGTCCAATCAAAATTACTTATAGCTGATGCCTGTCACTTGCTGCTACTGTGTTGGCACATCGGCTGCCAGCTACTGATCAGTTACAGGTAACACAAACTTGGCGGCAAGTCACTTCACACACACAGTTAATGTGTCGGAGCAATGCTGGATGCGGAAGCCACGTGGTATGATGGAAATGCGAGATGCTCTGTCAACAGCCAACGTTAAGTGACCAATGACTTAACTGTGGCAGATAATGCATTTTGTAGCCCTGTCTTAACCTAACCACAACCTCAAGATTTGCAATGTATATGAGAAAAAGCAGTAACAGTCAGTGGCCAAACTAAATTCATGATCGCTTTGTTCACAGTGATTAAAGCTAACCTCTTTGAGCAAATTCAGGACAGAAAAAAATCAGTTTCAGCACTAAAAAACAAATTATAATTTCATGCAGTCATTCACTCACTACCTGAAACTATTGTCACACTGACTACATGGACTGCCACTTTACCAACCAATGAGCAGTCGTCATTTGCACTTTGTTGGGAGATTATAGACGATGCAGGCAGAGTCCAAATGAAGGAAGAATGATATGGGGAAAAATAAGAGTAAATAAAAAAAGTTAATACAATAATGAAAATGAAGTAACAAAGTATTGTAACTTTTAATAAAATTACATTTAAATCAGTTAACTGAAGGCACAGTCCATACCAATTCAGGCAGGCTACGAAAAAATCTTAACCTTCATAGTCTCTGTTATTGAATTTAGCGTATGTTAAAATGAAGGACTAAGTAAGGAACATGTATTTTTGTTTTCTCCAAAAAAAATTTCTGGTCCGAGATACAGTCCTCCAAAGATGACTGTGCATACCATTTTGAAGATGTCTATTTTGGAAAAAATTTTAAAATGCTGTATCTCTGGAACAGTTCTAGATATTTTGTTGGGGTTTTTTATTTGAGAGAGAATTGCTTTATGACTACAAAGAAATCCTCTGTTTGGACTTATCTGTCAAAGTTCTTTTACTATAGCATTCTGAATTTTTATAATTTATAGAATTTTTTTCAAAAATGCCAATCCATAAAATTTTATTAGTACCATACAGTTCTACGAGGGTTGTTTTTTTTTTTTAAGTAAGGGCCGTTCGCGTGTATAGTCACGTAGTTCGCGCGGACGCCGCAACAAGCCACCACGCCACTTGCCGGCATCCTTCCCATTCACACTGATGCAAGTTGTAGCTCTGTAGCTGACGTGTACGCATCACTGTGCTACTTTACAATGTTTACGATTATTGAATCGCCCGCCGCGTGTCAGATACGGTCAGTGATATGTTTTTTGACCGCGAGAAGTGTATCAGCTGCAGAAATTCATTGTCAGTTAGCAGAAGTTTATGGCTTGAATGCAATGAGTGAAGGTAAAGTGCATCAATGGGTTAGAGAGTTTAATAATGGCCGTCAAAACGTCCATGACGAAGAACGCTCAGGCCGGCCCTCTGTGATCACTGACGATTTGGTGGCTGCAGTCGAAACAAAGATTCGTGAGGACAGAAGATTCACAATTTACACTCTTTCTTTGGAATTTCCACAAGTTTCAAGATTGGTTTTGTACAAAATTGTGTCTGAAAACCTAAACTTTAAGAAACTGTGTTCTCGGTGGGTACCCAGACTCCCCACAGAGGACCACAAAGGGAAGAGATTTGCCACTTCATTGGACTTTTTGATTCGTTATGAGGAAGAAAGGGATGACATGTTGAGTCAAATTGTCACTGGAGATTTTCACTCTGCAGCGGAGTGTGCGCTGCAGAGTGAAAATCTCATTCTGGAAACCTCCCCCAGGCTGTGGCTAAGCCATGTCTCCGCAATATCCTTTCTTTCAGGAGTGCTAGTTCTGCAAGGTTCGCAGGAGAGCTTCTGTAAAGTTTGGAAGGTAGGAGACGAGATACTGGCAGAAGTAAAGCTGTGAGTACCGGGCGTGAGTCGTGCTTCGGTAGCTCAGAGGGTAGAGCACTTGCTCGCGAAAGGCAAAGGTCCCGAGTTCGAGTCTCGGTCGGGCACACAGTTTTAATCTGCCAGGAAGTTTTACGTCATAGTGCATAAAATTTTGATCTTCCAATATGTGAAGCTGTATAGTTGCTGTTATAAATTGTAAAAGTTTCTTTAATACTGCGAATCTTTTACCTCTTCACTTTCTCAACTTTTTGGCCATCGACTGTTACAGTTATAGTGGCTTTTTGTTGGCACTCTGGTGAGAATAGTCCCATTTCTCTTCCAGATAAATTGACTGCACTATTTCAACTTGTGCTGCTTCTACAGGATGACCATAATAGGAGTCTGGTCTTCAAAAAGACTCCTCTTACAGACTCACATTTCTTGATTTGTCTACCATGCACTTTGATACTGATGGAATGTGGTTCAACATTGTTTTCTTTGAATATGTCTCTGGAACTAGCACATTCTTCACTGTAGTATGCACAGTATTCAACAGCTGAATTTATATTCATGAAAAATTCCTGGCAAGAGGTGCAAGAGTGCTTTGGTTCATTTTCTTCTTAAGATGGAATTTCTACTTTGAAGAGTGTGGTCAATTTTGCTGCAGTGTATTCATCCATAGCTTTAGTAATTTTTCTGCACTGTCTTGATGCATAGATTATGACTCGACTTCAATGGCCACAGTTTCTTAACAGGACTGACACCTACCTCTGTACCGGTTGTTGACTGATTCAGGGTATTTAATCCTTTCTGTATTGGTGCAGAATCTGCACGATCTGCACCATGGAAGGCTTCACCTTCTTCAGATACTACCAATGCTGTTATTCTGTCAAAACTTTTAGAACACAAATAGTCATCACTGGAAACATCTTCACTTTGCAACACAGTCTTCAAATGAGAACACTTATTCCCAAACTGAACAAAGTCTGTTTTTTATGTTTGTTTGTCTTATCACTCTTTTATGGATATGCAGATAGTTAACACACTTCACTCTCCCATGGCTCCAGTCAGAAGACATTTTATTTCAAACAGTCCTAATCACAAAATACAATGCAACTGCGTCAACTGACAAATTCCTCACGAAAACACAGAACTGACTGGATGATCTCAGATTTCTTAGAAGCCTCTTCAGTAAACAAATTATCACTGAACAACTACAATACAGAAACCTGCAATGAACAACCATGATAAACTGCATGAAACTACAACAAAGTTAAGAAATATCTGCAACAATGAAAGTGAAAAGTAAGAACAGCAACAAAGAAAGTGATAAGAAATAAGCCTGTCCAACTTAAAAGTGGAAGCTCTCCTTTGCAGAGAATACAGTACTGTGTGGTACTAATCAACAGAAGAAAATATCTAACTTTTCTGGATTGGCACTTTTGGAAAAAAAATTTCTATACATTATTAAAAAATTCAGAAGGCGACAGTAAAAAAAACTCTGACAGACATGTCCAAACGGAGGATACCATTGTAATTATAAAGTAATTACCTTTCAAATTAAAAAAAATAACAACAAATCTAGAACTGTTACAGATATACAGCATTTTAAAAAATTTTCCAAAATTCGCATCTTCAAAATGATGTTCACAGTGTCATCTTTGGAGGTCTGTATCTTGGGGCAGGAATTTCTTTTGTGAAAACAAAAAAGTACATATTCCTTACTTACTCCTGAATTTTAACATATGCTAAATTCAATTACATCCGAGACTACGAAGGCAGCCCCCAGCCTGAAGTTATGCAGATTATGCCTGAATAAAAATAATAATTAAGGTATTTCAATTACATTTAGAAATAAAAGAAAGATTCCACTGCATTTCACGAGATACAAACATATACCCTTTCACACAAAAGATTAAGGCACTGACCACTGTGCTGTGCTACGTTCCATACTGACTGTCAGTGTAATATTTATGACTCTGGTACCCAAGTAGCAACGATGAACTGCAGCCTTCCAAATTTGGCTTTACGTAATGTTATGCAACATTTATCTAATGTAAGTCGGTCTCTCCGACCACATTAGCTGTATACGTGACACTGAATCGTATTAGTGTGGAAGAAACCAGTAAGGTTTGGTTAGTGCTGTGTATGAAACGTGTGTGTGTGTGTGTGTGTGTGTGTGTGTGTGTGTGTGTGTGTGTGTGTGTGTGTGTGTGTCCATATCTTTTTCATACTCACCTCAACTGTAGGATATTCAGAGAATCTTGGAGCGGCATCGGCAAAACAACTCAGGACTAATATCACCAATATTAGAGGGTAATATATCATATATGAAATGAACGAAAATGCTGGTTCAAACTGCAAAAAAAAAAAAAAAAAAAAAAAATTAACACTGTAAAACATATACAGAGGATATTACTAATACTGCAACTATGCTACTCACACAACACAGAGTACTTTGTCATTAATTTACAAACTGCATAGGCACCAAATCTTCAAACAGGAATTTGCCACAAATCATATTATCTCCTTTTATATTCAATAATAAAGACAGTAAAAAAAAATTTATTTCATTTTTACAACAACAAGAAATGGATAGATTGCTTCCTGCAGCATAGAAGAGGTACTGAGTCATAGGCAGGGACATACAAAGCAATTACACACACACACACACACACACACACACACACACAACCACAGAGAGAGAGAGAGAGAGAGAGAGAGAGAGAGAGAGAGAGACCCAGCATCTGACATGAGCAGCAGTCTGCTGGAGTATGTTGTGGGGGTAAGGAGGCGGCACGGAGTGGGTACAAGTAGGGATTGCAAAGCAGATGTGGGGAAGATACTGTGCTGCCAGTGGGAGTATGAAGATACGTCGAGACGACAGGATTGGTTTCTAGGTGCGAAGTCAGGAGGCTGTTCTCGGCAATGAGGATGGCAGACGAGATAAGTAGAGAAGGGGACGAGACTAGTAGGAGTGTTGGTGGGATAGAAGGTATGTGTAGTTCTGGAGTGGCAGCAGGGAAGGTGAATAACAAGAGACATGCAGACCGATAGCTTGTTAGTTGTCAGGCCCCACATAGGAAGCAGCACAATGGCTGCTTATTCTGCAGATCACATGGCTGCTTTCACAGGTATTCCTGCCTTTGATGGGGTTGGAAATGCTTGTGGCAGCATTGCACCAAGTGATAGTGGAACAGTGTATAAAGTAAATCTTGCACCTTTATCTATTGTGGAGCAGTGGTGGGGTAGGGAGGGACAAGGATAACGCATAGCTTATGTGGGTGGCAGAATAACACTGTAGTAGTGGCAGGGAGGATGATCCATATTTCTGGGCACAAAGAGGATCTGAACCCTGTCAGAGAATCTGATTTAGTTTCTCCATTCAAGAAGAGTGCTCTTTTGTTGCCAGGCTGTGGGTGTCACGGAGGGTGACTGAAGAGACAAGGCATGGTATATGTGTTTCTGTACAAGGTTGGGAGGGTAATTTCAGTCTGTGAAGGCCTCAGTGAGACCCTTAGCATATTTGGAGAGCAACTGCTCATCACTACAGATGCAATGATCTTGGGTGGCTCTCTGGAAGGAACTTCTAGGTATGTAACAGGTGGAAGCATTGAAGTGGAGGTATTGGTGGTAGGTTTTTTTTTTTTTTTGTTTGTTTTGGTTTTAGGGCGCAAAACTGCTATGGTCATTAGCACCCAGCCCGTGACTTAGGAAACAGTAAAAAACTGAAATTGAAAACCAGCAGCAATGGGAACAAAGTCATAAAATTGGAGAAACTAAAAGCAGAAGGAAGGCTTAAAAATCCACTACAGAAAGCGGTTGGTTGTCCCCAAAAAAAAGCTTCAATGACTGACGTCATTTCACTGGCACTAATAAACTGGAGAACGCGGTCGGCTGAGCGCGTGTTATCTGCTAAAATTGACGATAGATCAGGCGATAGCTGTAGACGGGCGCGTAATGGATTAAAATAAGGGCATTCAATTAAAAGGTGTCTTACCGTCCACAGCTGAGAGCAGTGGGGACAGAGTGGGGGAGGATCCCCGGTTAAAAGATGTCGATGGCTAAAAAGACAGTGCCCTATCCGGAGTGTAGTTAAAATTACCTCCTCCCGATGACACGTTCGGGAGGAAGAGGTCCAAGCGCAAGGAAGAGCTTTCACTTCCCACAATTTATTATGGGGAAGTGTTGACCAATGCGCGTGCCATAAATGAACAACACGACGACATAAAACGCTCCGTAGATTGCAGAAAGGAATCGATGGAATAGCTGGCCGAGGAAGAGAGACTGCATCCTTGGCTGCAATATCGGCCGCCTCATTTCCACATATACCAACGTGTCCCGGGAGCCAGAGGAACGCCACCGAGACACCCCCCAGGTGGAGCAAGCGCAGACAGTCCTGAATCCGGTGGACCAGAGGGTGCACAGGATAAAGAGCTTGGAGACTGAGGAGAGAGCTGAGAGAATCTGAGCAGATAACGTACTGTATCTGCTGATGGCGGCGGATGTAGTGGACAGCCTGGAGAACAGCGTAAAGCTCCGCAGTATACACCGAACACTGGTCGGGAAGCTGAAATTGATTTGGGGTGTCGCCAACAATATAGGCACTCCCTACACCTAACGATGTTTTCGAGCCGTCGGTGTAAATAAATGTGGCGTCCGTCATTTGTGCACATAGAGCAGCAAATGCCCGACAATAAACAAGTGTAGGGGTACCATCCTTGGGAAATCGACAAAGGTCACGGAGCAAGCAGATCCGGGGATGGAGCCAAGGCGGTGCTGTACCCCAAGTTGTCAAGAAGGTTTTTGGAAAGCGGAAGGAAAGAGAATGGAGCAGTTGACGGAAGCGGACTCCCGGGGGTAGTAGGAAGGAGGAGCGGCATGCATACCCTACATCAAAGGAGGCGTCGAAAAAAAGGTCATGGGCTGGATTAGCAGGCATGGAAGACAGATGGCTAGCATAACGACTCAGAAGGACTGCCCGCCGATTGGACAGCGGAGGTTCAGCAGTCTCAGCATAAAGGCTTTCCACAGGGCTGGTGTAAAAAGCTCCAGACACTAAACGTAATCCACGGTGGTGGATAGAGTCGAGACGCCGAAGAATAGACGGCCGAGCAGAGGAGTAAACCATGCTCCTATAGTCCAATTTCGAGCGCACTAAGGCGCGATAGAGGCGGAGAAGGACCACTCGGTCTGCTCCCCAGGAGGTACCATTCAGGACACGGAGGGTGTTAAGCGATCGCAGACAGCGATCCGAAAGATAGGAAACGTGGGAGGACCAGCACAGTTTTCTGTCAAACATAAGACCCAAGAATTTAGCGACGCCTGAAAACGGAAGGTTGACAGGACCTAGATGTAAGGAGGGCGGAAGATACTCCTTACGTCGCCAAAAATTAACACAAACGGTCTTACTGGGAGAGAAACGGAAGCCGGTTTTGATGCTCCAAGTGTGGAGGTGATCGAGACATCCTTGAAGACGTCATTCAATAAGGCTGGTCCGTTGAGAGCTGCAGAAGATCGCAAAATCGTCCACAAAGAGGGAGCCCGAGACATCAGGAATGAGACAATCCATAATTGGATTTATAGCTATGGCAAACAGTACAACACTCAGCACGGAGCCCTGGGGTACCCCGTTTTCTTGGGAGAAAGTATGGGAGAGAGTAGTGTTCACCCGCACTCTAAATATGCGCTCTGCCATAAATTCACGAAGAAAAAGGGGCAGCCGACCTCGAAAGCCCCAAGAGAACAGTGTGCTGAGGATGCCTGTCCTCCAACAGGTATCGTATGCCCTCTCCAGACCAAAGAATATTGCTACCGTTTGGCGTTTCCGGAGAAAATTGTTCATGATATAAGTGGAGAGAGCAACAAGATGGTCAACTGCCGAACGATGCTTTCGGAATCCGCATTGGGCAGGTGTTAAAAGACTGCGGGATTCCAGCCACCAAGCTAAATGGTAATTCACCATACACTCCAAAATCTTACAGACACTACTCGTGAGAGAAATGGGGCGATAGCTAGAGGGGAGATGTTTATCCTTTCCAGGTTTCGGAACGGGAACGACGATAGCTTCCCGCCATCGTCTGGGAAAAGTGCTGTCGGTCCAAATTCGATTATAAAGGCGAAGGAGGTAACGCAGGCTATGGGTTGATAAATGCAGCAACATTTGGACATGGATACCATCCGGTCCTGGGGCGGAGGAGCGAGAAGAAGAGAGGGCATGTTGGAGTTCCCGCATGGAGAAAACAGTATTGTAGCTTTCGTGATTTTGAGAGGAGAAAGCAAGAGGTCGCACTTCCGCTGCACGTTTCTTCGGGAGAAACGCTGGCGGGTAATTTGAAGAGCTCAAAATCTCAGCAAAGTGCTGACCCAATGAGTTAGAAATTGTGACGGGGTCCACTAAGGTCTCAAGCGCAACACTGAGCCCAGAGACCGGGGAGAAACTAGGCTCGCCTGAGAACCGTCGAAGCCGACTCCAAACTTCCGAGGAGGGAGTGAAGGTGTTAAATGAGCTAATAAAGAATTTCCAGCTTGCCTTCTTGCTATTGTGGATGACGCGACGGCATCGCGCACGGAGCTGCTTATAGCGGATACAGTTGGCCAACGTAGGATGGTGACGGAAAATGCGAAGAGCACGTCGCCGCTCACGTATTGCATCACGGCATGCCTCGTTCCACCAAGGAACTGGGGGGCGCCGGGGCAATTCGGAGGTGCGTGGTATTGAATGTTCCGCAGCTGTAAGAATAACGTCGGTAATATGTGTGATCTCATCATCGACGCTGGGAAAGCGACGGTCATCGAATGTCGCTAGAGACGAAAAAAGTGTCCAATCGGCTTGGGCAAACTTCCAGCGTCGCGGGCACATATATGGCAGTCGAGGCTGCAGTCTAAGGACACATGGAAAGTGGTCACTCGAGTGTGTATCAACAAGTGCGAACCATTCGAAGCGCCGAGCTAGTGGAACAGTACCGATCGCAAGGTCCAAATGAGATAAATTTGTCGTGGAGGCAGACAAAACTGTGGGGACCCCAGTGTTGAGGCAAACTAGATCTGCTTGGTGGAAGACGTCTAGCAATAGGGAGCTACGTGGACAAGGATGTGGAGATCCCCAAAGCGGGTGGTGGGCATTGAAGTCCCCAACCAGCAAATATGGGGGTGGAAGCTGACCAAGAAGATGAAGGAGATCAGCTCGTACCGTTGGTGTGGACAATTGAATGTATACAGTACAAAGAGAGAACATGTATCCAGAAAGGGAAAGACGGACGGCGACAGCTTGGAAGGAACTGTTTAAGGGGATTGGGTGATAATGGACAGTATCATGGAGAAGAATCATGAGTCCTCCATCGGCTGGAGTGCCTTCAACAGAGGGGAGGTCATATCGGACGGACTGAAAATGAGGGAGAACAAAGCAGTCATGGGGACGCAGCTTTGTTTCCTGAAGACAGAAGATGACCGGCGAGTAGGATCGTAAGAGGATCGACAATTCATCCCGATTGGCTTGAATGCCGCGGATATTCCAGTGGATAATGGACATAGGGTGAACAGAAAATGGAGGATTGTGACCAAGGGTGCTGTCAACTCAACGACTGCTCAGAGCTTGCGACCGACAGCATGGAATGGCATTCAGCCGAAGGCAGAAGATCCTGATCCACAGGTTGGTCAGGAGCAGCTCCTGCCACCAGCGATCGGCCGGTTGACCGGCCACCAGCAGTGCGCCTCGGTGACACAGAAGACAGCCGAGGGCGATTTCCACCAGGTGGCGCTGTAGATGGGACACGCCTTGGCGGAGAAGGAGAGGAACTGGGTTTCTTCGTAGCCTTCTTGGAAGTATGATGTTTAGATGAAGGAGGAACTGATGGTTGTGAAGTTGCGGTACGTAAAAACTCTTCACGAGTATGCTCTTTTTTCGAAGACTTTGTGTCTGATTTTTGGGCTCGAGATTTAGCAGAACCCAACGAAGGGTGAGCCATAGTGTGGGCAGGCGAAAATGGTGAGGTTGAACGGGCGATCTTTGCGCTGGCCGATCTGACGACAGTGGCACTAAAGGTGAGGTCGCAAGTCTGCGTGGCCGCCTCCTTTGTTGGCCGAGGAGAAGCAAGGACAGTGCTGTATTTGCCTGTCTGAGGCACGGTGGGCTGTCGACTGGCGAATAATTTTCGAGCAGCAAAGGTCGACACCTTTTCCTTGACTCTGATTTCCTGGATGAGCTTTTTGTCCTTAAAAACAGGGCAATCTCGAGAGGAAGCAGCGTGGACACCCATACAGTTGATGCAGCGAGGGGACGGAGGTGGACAAGCACCCTCATGGGCATCCTTGGCACACGTAACACATTTGGCCGGATTGGAACAGGACTGGCTGGTGTGATTGAACCACTGACATCGATAGCAACGCGTAGGGTTTGGGACGTAAGGGCGAACGGAAATTATCTCATAGCCTGCTTTGATTTTCGATGGGAGTTGAACTTTGTCAAATGTCAAGAAGACAGTGCGGGTTGGAATTATGTTCGTGTCAACCCTTTTCGTAACTCTATGAACAGCCGTTACGCCCTGGTCAGACAGGTAGTGTTGAATTTCTTCGTCAGACAATCCATCGAGGGAGCGTGTATAAACGACTCCACGCGAGGAATTTAAGGTACAGTGCGGTTCCACCCGGACAGGGAAGGTGTGGAGCGGAGAAGTACGCAGCAATTTTTGTGCCTGGAGGGCACTGTTTGTTTCTAACAGGGTGCCATTCCATAATCTGGAACAAGACTTTACAGGACCTGCAATTGCGTCGACACCTTTCTGAATAATGAAAGGGTTGACCGTGGAGAAGTCGTGACCTTCGTCAGACTGAGAAACAACAAGGAACTGTGGCAATGATGGAAGAACTGTCTGTGGCTGAGACTCAGTGAACTTACGTTTGTGAGCAGACATAGTGGAAGGTGAGGAAACCATTGCGGAAGAATCCCCCATGATTACCGGTGTCTCCGATGCCGCGCTCCTCCCTTGTGGGGGCCCTCACTGAGGGCACTCCCGCCTTAGGTGATTGTTCACATCTCAGGTCACACCTCCCAACAAACGGATGGAGGGACCAATCGGCACTTTCGGAAGGTATCAGCTTGGGTAATCACCCCTCCCTGGGCCTGGCCATTACCAGGGGGTACGTATGTGTCCTACCTGTCTACCCGGGGCGGGGAATTACGCGTTACCCCGTCACCGGCTACGCATGGAAGTGCGTGGGTCGGCCTTCAGACACGCACAGGGAGGAAAAAAGAGAAAGGGAAAGGAAAGAAGATGGGTCTCAAACGCCGCAGCGGAGAAAAGGGCAAAGGGAAGAGGGAAGGAAAAGAGAAGGACAGAGGAAGGACGAAGACTTGCAAGTGTAGAAAGCAAGGAATTTGGAACAGTTTCGAGCGTCCGTCTCCGGACGTAGGCACAAACCGTACTCCCAGAGGGGGAGAAAGGGAAGGAAAGAGCAAGAGGTGGGGGGGGGGGGGGGGCGCGAAGATGGGGGACGGGGAAGGATGCGGAAAGGGAAGGTATGCAGCCCGGCAAAGAAGGAGGGTCACATTAGCTCGGGGTCCCGTGCTCGCTACGCACGTGTCCACAAAAGAGTTGTGGACCCCCTGGGGGGGGGGGGGGGGGGGGGTAGGTTTGATGTGGACGTAGCCATCCTCGAGTTGGAGGTCACCATTGAGAAAGGTGATTTGTGGGCTGAGGATGACCAGGTGAAGCAAATGGGGATGGTGGCGAAGTGTTGAGATTCTGGCAGAGTGTTTATTCGGTGTCTTCACCCTCCATCTGGATCATGGAGATGTCATTAGTGAATCTGAACTGGTGAGTAGTTTATGATTCTGGGTGGTTGCTAAGGATTCCTCTAGATGGCTTGTGAATAGGTTGGCATAGGAAGATGCCTATAACTGCACCACCGAATTGTTTGTAGCTGATGCCTTTGAAGGAAAGGTATTTATGAGTGAGGATATAGTCGGTCATAGTGGCTATGTAGGAGGCCATAGATTTGGGTCAGTGGGGCACAGGGATAGGAGGTATTCAATAGCAGTAAGGTCTGGAGCATTGGGGACAGTATAGAAGGAGATGGCATTGTCAGTGATAAGCTGGTCAGCAAGTGCTGTGGGGAGTTGGTGGAGGAAATGGATAGTGTCATATATCGAAGGGTAGATTATGTGCAAGAGACTGAAGGTGTTTATCAATTAGAGCAGACATTGCACAGTAACCTATTACAAGCCACAAAGGAGCATCCTGGGTGGTTGGGTCTATTGACTTTAAGAAGCAAATCATGTAGCATGAGAGGGACTCAGTAGAGACGTTCTGGGACTGATCTAAGGATTTGAGGGGGAACCAAAAATCCTACTATATTTCAAGCATGGGGTCATTGTGGCAGAGTTTCTAGGTGAATGTATCTGATAGCTGGCAGAGCCCCTCCACCAAGTAAACCTTGCAGTTAAAAGCCACAGTGGTGGGGCCTTTGTCAGCAGGTAAGATTTTATGTTTGGGAATATTGATGAGGCATGTTTTGAGGTTCCAGAAATTCTCAGCCTCAGACCTTGCCTTGCAATGAGTCCCAAAATCACTAAATATGGAACCCAACCCTACAGCCTCAGAAGGAAATGCTATCCACCATGTAAATATTAATCCTGACCTTACAAACCTACCTAGCTAGCTACCTACCTACCTTCCTACCTACCTACCTACCAACAAAAATTTTCCCACTGTTATGAACTGTGGAGATTACCTGCTGGAGGGACTCTGCCTACTGAGAAGTCCACCTACAAACCGTGGCAGTGGCCCCACCCCTGAAATCCAGCAGGATCGTCAGTCCCTCACATCCCTTGGTCCATTCCATAACGTCTTATCTGACACTCACTCATTTGCCTCGCCCCCACCACTCCCCTCACTCCTATCTTCTACATGCTACCTTACATCCACAAACCCAACCATTCAGGACACCACATTGTGGCCAGTTACTGTGCCCCACAAAGAATCTCTGCTCTCATGGACCAGTACCTTCAGCCTATTACCCACAACCTATCCTCCTGTGTCTAAGACACCAACCACTTCCTCCACCAACCTTCCACAGTTCATGTTCCTTTCGCACACTAATATCCCCAATGTTCAACCTGCTATTGAACATGACCTTTGCCAGCAAACGACTGACTCCGGACCTACAACCCCCTTTGTCGTCACCACGACCCACTATATCATCACTTACGATTACTTCTCGTTCAAAGTCTCCACCCACAAATAAATTTATGGTACAGCAATAGGCACTCATATGGTACCATCCTATACCAACCTGCTGATGGGTCATCTGGAAGAATCCTTCCCAGCCAACCAAAATCATAAACCCCTCATATGGATAAGATTCAATGATATTCATTATCCAGATCGAGGGTGAGGACATCCTAACCAAATTCTTCCAGAACCTCAACAGCTTCTCCATTCACTTCATGTGGCCCTCCTAAACCCAACAAGACCTTCCTCTATGTCAATCTACAACCGAAGGATGGCTATATTAGTAATTAAGTCCACATAAAACCTACCAACAATACCTCCGCTTGAAGAGCTATCACCCATTCCACACCAGGAAGTCCCTTCCATACTGCCTAGCCACGTGTTGCCTGATCTGTAGTCATGAGCAGCACCTCTTAAAATATGCCAGGAACTTCATTGAGGCCTTCACAGACCAAATTATCTTCCCAATGTTGTCTAAAAACAGGTCTCCTAAGCCTTGTCTCGCCAATTACCTGCCATGTCTCACATACCCACAGTCCAGCCACAAAGGAGCCCTCTTCTCTTGACTCAGTACCACCCAAGAGAACACACTACATACTCCACCAGGATTTAGACTCACTCTCATACTGCTCCAAAATGAGAAATTTTGTCCCCACACTTCCTATAGTGGTATTCCACTGGCCACAGGAACTACACAGTATCGTTATCCATGCCTACTCCACCACTGCTCCCAACCCATTGCCTCATGACTCATCTCCCCAAAACAGATGTAGATGCGAGACCTGTCACATGTGTCCTCACTCCCACTTACTTCAGTCCTTTCACAGTTGTCTCTTGCTCCATCAAAGGCAGGGCTTTGTGTAAAAGCAGTAATGTGACCTACAAGCTAAGTTGCAACCATTAGGCTGCTATCCTCATGGAAATGAAAACTAAAAAGCTGTCTGTGTACATGAATGCCAACTGTCAAACTATGGCCAAGAGAAAACTGGACCATCCACTTGCTGAACAGCTGCCCAACACAATGTACCTCACCTCAATGACTCCTTCACAGCCTGCACCATGTGAATTCTTCCAACCAACATCAGCTTTTCTGAAATGCGCAAGTGGGAACTTTCCCTATAATGTATGCTTCATTCCCGTACCCCCTACCCCTCCCCCAGCATCTCAACCTTCACCAATCCTCCATCTACCTACCCCCTTCCCTACTCCCAATCCAGCACTACTCATTTCCTATTCCACTAATGCACCTGCAAGTCTATTCCCCATCTCTACTTCTCTCTTCTGTCACCACTGTTCCTTCTGCCCCTGCTCATCATCACGGCTTCCCAACTTGGCACCTAGCAGCCCATCCTACCACCCCACGTCACCTTTTCCACCAGCATCCACCCCCAGCATATCACAACTCACGTTAATTGTAGTCACAGTCTGGCTCCAGTGGTCAGAGACAGTGGCCATGTGTATGCAAAGTGGTAGTGTGGTTAGTATTATTATTATTATTATTATTATTATTATTATTATTATTATTATTATTATTATTATTATTATTATTATTATGTTATTACTACTACTACTACAATGATGATCGTGTGCATTTTTTTTCTGTTTTGAGATAATTACCTTTTTGTCAGAAAGATTAAATGTTTAGCAGACTACTACATTGTGCCTGTCTGCAACTCAACACCTGGTCTATTTGGAGAGTAGCAACCTATCTTTTTCGCATTATTGTTATTTTATTTCAACTTTAATATATTAAATTGTTTGTTTTGTAATTTGTAGTAAACAAACATTATTGTTATTGTATGACCTAGGATTCAGGTTTACGCCAAAG
The DNA here is from genome assembly GCF_021461385.2 of Schistocerca piceifrons. Classification (NCBI taxonomy): domain Eukaryota; kingdom Metazoa; phylum Arthropoda; class Insecta; order Orthoptera; family Acrididae; genus Schistocerca; species Schistocerca piceifrons. The sequence goes on from NC_060143.1 coordinate 298,620,724, forward strand.
ACAGCAACCACGCACAGGTAGTATCATTTTCTTATATTTCAACTTCTTAATCTAACAATTATTTCAATTGTTACTGACACTTTATGAAGATAAATACAAATTTCTGAAGCTTTTTTCAGCACTTCAGCAGCTAAAATTCTGCGTAGAAGAAACAGACAATGTTTGTTAATAAAATTCTTATCACTAATGATCACCTATAACATACAGATAAAGTTACCTACATTTTTACTCTTACTTCATGTCTAAGGGTAACTCGGTGATTCTTTTAAGATTTCAGAATGTTTATCAGTAATGTAAGAACAATTTTACCTTCTGCATTTTACCCCTATTAATGAAGAAAAATGCATTTCAGGAAGTATTATACTTTTTTACTTCTAGTAACACAGAATACCAAGCTACTTAGTTGTCTTTCATAATGAATTTCTGCGTAAGGATCATGCCTGATATGTCCTGAGAACAGCAGTGTCAGATTCCTAAAGATTAGAAACAGACGGGAATAGTGTCAAGCTGCTGGAACAGTGGTCCCCTCTCCTGAGGCGGGTGTCTATTTGGAGTTAGTGTAAAAAGCAGGAACAAACCAACTTACAGAGTAAGGGAAGGAAAAGTATCTGAATGTGACTGTCCTGAGGCAGTATGGAGGTGCAGAGCCCCACATCAGGTTGGCTGATGCTTTAAAGTACTGGGGGATTGGCGGGCTGACAGCAGATAGAGAGAAATAGAGCATTGCGACAACCTTTTAGGAACTCTGGATTTTCATATTCAGAAGAGTTCTCAGCAAGATCACTGGGACACCAACTACTTTTCATCTCATTGCCAGCCTTGGATAAGCTCCGTTTTTGGTCTGTTTTCTCTCTCAGTGTATGCACTTTACAAAGCTGTTACTGACTGCTACCTCTATTAGCTCTCTCCCATGAACACTGACACAAACTTCTGTTGTGCCAATGGTTCAATCGTTTGCTTTTTTTTTATATTTAGAAGTACCCTCCAGTGTAGTAGTTTAGCCTGAATGCGATAGAAGAGCGTTATTCAGACCCTTGAGTTCCTCGAGTCTCCTGTCACAAGTATCCTTATATCAAGTCCCAAAACCAGTGCCTCTTATAAGTGCCTTTTGGTTGGTGTTTGGCACTGATTCAAACAATTAACTGCCATCACTGGAAAATTTGTCTTCTGCATTTGTTCCTAGCCACTCAGGAACTGCAGAATGACCTGTAATCCCTTTCTCCCTCTCTCTTGTACCAGAACATACAGCTCTTCCACAATGATTAGCGCCTAAAGAAGTTAGTTGGACTGGTCCGACACAGCTGCAACATTTCCACTGCGGCCTTAGTTCAGTGGGCTTTTGAATTGGTGGGAACAGCAGTGGAACACAGAGAGCTGCAAATTTTATAATGTTCAAGATGTGCAAATACTGAATCAGATCCACAACCCATTTTCAATTTTTCCACTATAATGTAGATTATGCTCCACCAGTCTTCAAGCACCAGGGGCACACACCACTTCTCTTGCAGTTACCGATTCTTCACAGAGGAATAGTCTACCACTTGGTTCTTTGTCACTGAGATGTGTTTGACCAGACAAAGTGTGTGTGCCGCCTAACCATTTTTATACGATACCTCCACCGACTCAACACTGACTCCTGCATCATTGTTACCCTTCGAATTCAGAAAAATTACTGCACGATGCTACACTTTTATCAATGAGCTACACCATTTTGTTTTGATTTCTCTAACAGCATACTATGGCACTGTGGCATGGGGGTTTCATTCATCATGTACCAGGATTGCGAGTATGCACCTTCAGGCAAGCAGAAAATTAATGAATTTATTATTCCATTTGAAGTGATAAACAGAACTTTGACTACCCCTATTACTATATGCCATTCCTCATTTGAACAGACATGGTGTTAGTTCACAGATAAAACTGTAATTGCAAGATCCCTGAAAAACCAGTTGGCAGGTATCATCAGTCATTAGAAAAAATACATATGGTCAAAATCAATTGTGTTTGATTTCACAATAGGGCATCTGTAGTGCCCCTTCAGTAATTGTCCAATTAACACCTCCAAAGTGACATTCTAAACCCATGATCGTATAAGCTTTTATCACTCCTCCCTTTAATCAATTATTAAATGCCTAAAACTACCATATCACAGTTGCCAATTCAAATACATGACCGACGTAATAGAGTCTCAGCAATAAACAAACAACTTTCATAACTCACACACTTTTCTGATGTGTTTTAACTTACTGTGTTTTCATAAGTTAATGCTATCTGTGCACGGTACTGCACTGCACCACAAAGTGCAAGGAGTAACCAGAATAGGAACAGCAATCCCGATGTTCGCATGCCTCTTTTACGGTTGTAGAAGAGGAGAGCACCAGCTAGGCACTGCAAAAAAAAATATGAAAAGAATAAAAATTTGTAAGCTGTTCTCATTTGTCACAGCAACTGACTTGCACAACATTTGTAGAACTGAGTGCTAATGGCACTAACTGAAATAAAAAATTATAATAATGTTCTTGTATCACAAATAGTCACACATAAAATAATGTTGTCATATTTATTTGGGCAGGAATGAAGCTTCTTTTCTCAAGCAATTTTCCTCAGTAAGAAGAATTACAAATTAGGTATTTAGATTTTATCATCTAAGAAAACTTAAGTGTACAGTATATTATTACAGAAAGGTGTTTATGGTTGTTAACTTTTTCCCATTGTTTCTCTGTCTGGAACATTTCTCTGGGAGACACCCACAAGTTCTTTTGTTTTAGCTCTTTCTTGGCTCATGTTTGTCCTGTCATTTACATAATCCTCTACAATAATCTCAAGTTCACAATGAATGAGCATTTAGTTGAACATTCTACACCCCTGTCCCTCATTAGCTCCTCATGTCGTGGTTCGTGTGTCTTCTTGTTATACTTCAGAGTGTCCCATGAAAACATCTGAAATTTCGCAGAAACTAATACAGTAGCTACCTATATCAATGAAGGCTACATTAAAGCAACAGCTTTGCTAAAACCTATGCATGAACATTAATTATTACTATTGTTACTACTATTACAGTTATGTTTGTACTTACAAATGTCATAATTTTGATTATAGGAACGAATATGTCTACTGGATGCACATCCTCGTTCAGTGAAATCAGATGAAATGCATTCCCCAGATCTGCGACTGTCAGTACAACCAAAATTAATGTAATGACCTGAAAAAATTAAAAAACAACATTACGCTGTACATTACGCTGCACATATGCACATGACAAAACTGCATGATTGACTTGTACAGTTTACATACTAGTTTTGTTGCATTGAGCCAGTTCCATGGAACATTCCTTGTTTTGCTGCTTAACAGGTAGTAGGTCTCCAAAGCAGAAAAAGTCCAGAGAAAAACACAGGGTACCCAAACAAGAACAGTCCTCTGGAAGCAATCTGTCAAATCAGGATCCTCTGTGTGCCATGTTAAGTTGGTATCCTAAAAAGAAAGAAAAAAAACAATCACAATGATTTTCTTAGTAACTACTTAGTGTTTTTGACTACGAAGTACACAATTTTCAGGTAACATTACTTATTATACTTACAATCAGTCTTAGCAGTTAAAAATCTCTGAAATGCAAGGCAGGCATAACATTTTTTGTCAATTTATCCATGTCATATCCATCTGAGCATCAACAAATTCCACACACACACACACACACACACACACACACACACACACAGTTTCATTTGGAGTGTTCCCAGTTATCTTTTGGTGCTTGTTACTTTTTTTGTTTGGATCTCTATAATATGAGTTTCTGCAGCCTTTCTGTGTCTGGTAGGAATGTGTTGCAGCTTTTTATCCATTGACTTTGATCAGCAGCAAATTCACCAGCTTCAGAAAAACCATCTGATGTATCTATTCCTTTGTGCCTACCATTTCCTCCATTTTGAATTTAGTTATCTTCCTGTGGTATCATAGTAGCTTAGTATATTGTGAATATATCTATTCTGATATTCAATGTGTAGAATGGGTTGTCTTTCATACCATAATGTTTTAGTTACATACCAATTTAGGATCTAATAACTTGATTTAAAGATTTTTGCAAGATTTCAGAAAATGTCAACAAGTAATTTTTTGGTACCCTTTTTATGCACTAACACTACATTTCCCAACACTTCAGCACAACAAACCACAGTTACCATACTGCTGATACAAAAGTGATTACATTATCCTAGTTTTCAGAACTTAAAGAATCATGTGAATGTTCAAGATCTTTATTTCCTACTGAGATGTTCAGTAACTGTGAAACTGACATTCCAAACAGCATAAGGTCACAATTAAGACCCAGGAAACATGCAACTAACATTTCTATCATGGATGAGCTCTTGAAGTATCTGTTCTAGGTGATTGGTGAAACACTGCCTGCACTCCATACACAGCCAGCCACCTAGGTAGTAGCCACCCATAGTGCATCTCCGACCCACTTAGGGAGACCCTAAAATTCTCCACCCTATGGTGGATGTGCAGGAGGTTCTTGCTCAACTTGTCACAGAGCCTTGGAAGTGTTTGGTTGAAACCTACTAAGCTCTGAACCAAAGGTCCTTGAGCAGTTATGGGGACAATGTGACAGGTTGTGAACTACTTTGAAACCCTATGAGTGAAACTGGTCTTCTCAATCCTCTTTGGTGAAACTCCACGAGCAACGCCGATCTTTTCAAGCCTCTCTGCCAGTTGCTGAAATGGTCCAAGTGTAGCCTCAGATCCCCAATGACATCATTCATTCCAACATGCACCACATTCTGCATTTGGAAGTACCTCCTTTCCCCAAATGAATTCCAGAATAGCCTCTTCAACATGTTAAATGAGGCCTCCAGGCATACACACAGAAAACATATGGTGATCCCTCCCATCTATTGCTGTTATTTATCTAAAGGGTAAAATTATTTGCAGTACTTCTGAACTGCTGATGATTAACACATCCCAATACTTTTGAATTTGCCTCCTCTTGACACAGAGCACAGAAGGTTTCTCAACAGATCAACTGTGCATTCTGGCTGCAGGTTCAGTTTCAGTGGAAGACAGAACATCCAACTGGTTGGTAAGAGTTATGGGTGCAATACTTTTGAGTTCTCCCTGGTCCCTGCCTCCTCTGTAATGGACCTATGCAACCACCAATGACAAGCTACTCACACTATACTGTTTGGGAGGATAGTACCTGCACTACCTTTGATATCTCTAGGACATTTCTCAGCATTCTGCCTAACACACCCATTCAAAGCAGCTTCCACTTGCTTGACAGATTTCACATTTCCAGCTGGTTACAAACAGCAACTTACTCATTGTGTGCCCGAGAACAGCGTTCACTATCAGCTGCATTTTTATTGATGCAATGTTCATCTTAACACTAAATAGCTAACTTCAAATTAACCTTGCTGCTATTGTTTTATTTTCAGGATCTGTTACTCTGTAAGCACTGCAAGTTCCCTTTAAGATAGGAGGCTACTAAGCTAAAGAATGTGGTTTGTGTAAGTAACAAAAGGAAATCTCCAGTGTTTTGGTAACAATGTCAGTGTATGACAAAGACAGTATTAACCCTTCACTACACAGCTTTTCATATCTGCAAAGTGGAATGAAACGAAATTTTCTGTGTCTTGGCCAGTTTAACCTTGAAGACCCCTCTACACAAGCACAATGCTGCATATCTAAAACTGTGCGCAAGAATTTGCCACTAGCCCATACCACTGTCAACTTGGATGACACATTCATCGTGTACACAGAAACTTCAGTTTGGCATGAAGTGCCATCTTTTACGAGTCTGTGCACATGGCAAAAATGAAGATGATGTGACTTACCATACGAAAGTGCTGGCAGGTCGACAGAAACACAAACAAACACATATATACACACAAAATTCTAGCTTTTGCAACCAATGGTTGCTTCATCAGGAAAGAGGGAAGGAGAGGGAAAGACAAAAGGAGGTGGGTTTTAAGGGAGAGGGTAAGGAGTCATTCCAATCCCGGGAGCGGAAAGACTTACCTTAGGGGGAAAAAAGGGCAGGTATACACTCGCGCGCACATACACACATATCCATCCGCACATACACAGACACAAGCAGACATTTGTAAAGGCAAAGAGTTTGGGCAGAGATGTCAGTCGAGGCGGAAGTAAAGAGGCAAAGATGTTGTTGAAAGACAGGTGAGGTATGAGTGGCGGCAACTTGAAATTAGCGGAGGTTGAGGCCTGGCGGATAACGAGAAGAGAGGATATACTGAAGGGCAAGTTCCCATCTCCGGAGTTCTGACAGGTTGGTGTTAGTGGGAAGTATCCAGATAACCTGGACGGTGTAACACTGTGCCAAGATGTGCTGGCCGTGCACCAAGGCATGTTTAGCCACAGGGTGATCCTCATTACCAACAAACACTGTCTGCCTGTGTCCATTCATGCGAATGGACAGTTTGTTACTGGTCATTCCCACATAGAATGCGTCACAGTGTAGGCAGGTCAGTTGGTAAATCACGTGGGTGCTTTCACACGTGGCTCTGCCTTTGATCGTGTACACCTTCCGGGTTACAGGACTGGAGTAGGTGGTGGTGGGAGGGTGCATTGGACAAGTTTTACACCAGGGGCGGTTACAAGGGTAGGAGCCAGAGGGTAAGGAAGGTGGTTTGGGGATTTCATAGGGATGAACTAAGAGGTTACGAAGGTTAGGTGAACGGCGAAAAGACACTCTTGGTGGAGTGGGGAGGATTTCATGAAGGATGGATTTCATTTCAGGGCAGGATTTGAGGAAGTCGTATCCCTGCTGGAGAGCCACATTCAGAGTCTGATCCAGTCCCGGAAAGTATCCTGTCACAAGTGGGGCACTTTTGTGGTTCTTCTGTGGGAGGTTCTGGGTTTGAGGGGATGAGGAAGTGGCTCTGGTTATTTGCTTCTGTACCAGGTCGGGAGGGTAGTTGCAGGATGTGAAAGCTGTTTCCAGGTTGTTGGTGTAATGGTTCAGGGATTCCGGACTGGAGCAGATTCGTTTGCCACGAAGACCTAGGCTGTAGGGAAGGGACCGTTTGATGTGGAATGGGTGGCAGCTGTCATAATGGAGGTACTGTTGCTTGTTGGTGGGTTTGATGTGGACGGACGTGTGAAGCTGGCCATTGGACAGATGGAGGTCAACGTCAAGGAAAGTGGCATGGGATTTGGAGTAGGATCAGTTGAATCTGATGGAACCAAAGGAGTTAAGAACCCCACATCCTTTCGTCTTTCCCTGTCCTTCCCTCTTTCCTGACGAAGCAACCATTGGTTGCCAAAGCTAGAATTTTGTGTGTATGTATGTGTTTCTGTCGACCTGCCAGCGCTTTCGTATGGTAAGTCACATCATCTTTGTTTATATACATATATCGTGATTCACTAACAGTGGTGAATGTGTCTGTGTTCATGTATATTTCTGCTAATTAACAAGTAAGTAGGAAGTAATATTATTCTGATGCACATCTGCAAAAGTATGTGACATGGTTCTAGTTTGTTCTCAACTCTTACATTATACAAATTCCAATCACACGTTTTTTGTTTCAGTTTCCTGTACAGTTGTTGACAAGAAATTACTGTGATGGATTCCACTGTGTATTGGGATAATGGAAAACTTAAGGTTTTGACATCAGATGAATTCATGGCGCTGGTTTGCCATTCAGAGAGTGACGATGAGCTGGAATTTGACGATGATCCAACAATTAATGTCCAAGACCTTGAACCTCCACATAGCGATAGTGACCCTGGACCTGATATCCAAACAGAACCAATTTCAAATATATCCAATACAGCTACAGGAAATGTTCGAAGGAAATTCTCCATCTCTTCTGGAAATTTGAACTGAAATTCCTGTTGGCAAAAGAAGAAATATTACAAAACAACAGGTTTTATGGAAAAAGTAATGTTTTCCTTCCTCTCCTGACAAGTTCCCATTCACAGAAAGAACAAATTACAGCTATCAGTTCTAGAGCTATGTACACCGTACCGATTTTTTAAGTTTTTTTTCCTCATTGATGAAATTATATCAAAAATTGTGGATGAAACAAATTTATATGCTATTCAACAAAATCCAAACAAGCCAATTGATTGTACAAATTATGACGTCTATAAATTTTTTATAGCATGTGCATCATCAGTGCTTTGACTCCACCAGCCAACATCCATCATCTGTGAAATGATGTATTTGGAATTGAGTAGGTAAAACAGACTATGTCACAGAAGTACTTCAAGAGGTTGCATAGTACTTTGCTTTCCAATGACAACCTGAAGTGATCAGACCCCCCAATGTCCTGAAAGTGACAAACTACACGAAGTATGGCCAATATTAGACTACTTGAACCAAAGATATCTATCAGTACCCATGGGTGAACGTCTTTCAATTGATGAACAGAATTGAGCTATTAAGGCAAGACAGCACACAAAAACGTATACGTAAGATAAACCACACAAATGGGGTTCCAAACACACTATGCTTTGTGGTGACCTGGGGTTTGCTCACAAATTGAAAATTTCCAGCATACAGCAAAATGTCCCTAAACTTCGAGCTGATGCGGAACCTGATATCGGAGCTAATGGAAATGATGTTATTTGGCTGTCAAGAGAAGTGCCAAGACACCAGAATTACAAGTTATATTTTGACTGACATTATACTTCTCTGGATTTAGCGGTGTATTTGTTCAAGAAAGGAACTCTTGCGTATTGGTACAATTCAAGCAATAGAATTCCGTGACGAAAAGAACTCAAAAAGGACTCGCGCAGTTATTCAGAAGAAGTCACAACAAATTTTGAGTCAGTTGACATTTCTACTGTTTTGTACAGCAATGCTGGTTTCCTCTCCACTTTTGTTGGAGAACTTCCAAAATAAGAAGTGAGAAGATTTGATTCAAGTAAAAGGAGCACATGATGGTGCCTTGTACAGCAGCAGTCTCTGTATACAATTCCCACATGGGAAATGGTTATTTGCTTGACAGCAATATATGAAGACACCACATCAAGATAAGATCAAAGAGATGGTATCTTCGTCTATTTTTTCACCTGCTTGATACAATGGTAATAAATTAATGGATACCGTACTGAAGAACGCTTCTTGAAAGAGCACCAATAGACACACCCATGGATCAAGAGAGGTTTACGACTCAGTTAGCCCACACTTGTTCCAAGATGGCCGCCGAGTAAGTGACGCCAGAAACAATTTCCAGAAAGTTAAGTGATTTAGACAGGAATATAATTTAGTTTAACGCCGACAACAAATTAAATACGTGCATTAGTGTATCGTTTAGTCTTGCCGTTAAAGGTTTGACTTTTCTTTGCGTATTTTTTCAGAAAACACGAAATGATCGTAACTTCGCGAAGTCGCGCTTAGGCTTAAATTTTGTAAACGTGTTTGTTTCTTGTTTCAAGGTAATTTAACTAGTTTCTCGGTAACAAATAAGTAAACTACCGTAAATAGTGTATAACTTCATTGTTTTAATACAGATTTCAGAAAAACAGCGTAACTTTATATCAGAAACTTGCCTATATACATTTGTTTATAGGCCTAATTCTCGTAACGTTTTTGGAGAATCAAAGTTAAAGTATCTCGTTTAATTGTCCTTTTTCCATTCCATCGAGTGAAATATATAATAAATAGCGTATACCTTCGTTGTTTTAATACAGATCTCAGAAAAACAGCGGAATTTTAAATCAGAAACTTGCTTATATACATTTATGAATAGGCTTAATTCTTGTAACGTCTTTTTTGATTTTCGGTAATTTAATTGATTTATTCTAGCTAAAGTATTATTTTTGCCATGAGTGAGAAATGCCTGACTTGCCGTAGAATTGTTAGTTCCGGGGTTTGGTGTGATGGATGCAGTAGTTTTTTTCACTGGGGGGACTGCAGTGGCGTGGGTGTTGGGAAAGTGGATCAGGCTCATCAGTGGTTATGTAGGATTTGCAGCAGAGATAGGAAGATAGTGGAACAGGAGGGGAAAATTGCTGCCCTTCAGGCTGAGCTAGATCAGGCTAGGGAAGATCTGGACAGGTTAAGGAGGGAGAAGGGCAAAGAGAGGTGGGAAGTGGCAACAGGTAGCAGAAGGAACAGGCCTAGAACCAAGTCTGACAGTTTTGTGGTGAATGTCAAAAATAAGTTTGACCTGTTGCTTCAGTTAGAAACTGATGAGCCTCAAGCAGAGGTAGGTGTAGACAGGACACAACAAACTTTCAATAGGAAATTGAAAAAGAATGTAGGAAAGTCATCGAAAAGGAAGAAAGTTTTGTTGTTAGGCAGTTCTCATGCCAGAGGTGTAGGCCAACTTCTGCAGGAGGAATTAGGACCAGAATACCAGGTCACAAATTTTTTCAAACCAAGTGCTAGTCTGGATCAGGTGACAGAGGATTTAGGTTCACTCTGTAAAGGATATACCAGGGAAGACACCGTGGTTATTGTGGGAGGGCCAGGGAACAGCATCGACAGAGATCCTGGGTACAGTATAGAGTGTGACCTGGTAAAGATTGCGTCGGCATCGAGACACACCAATGTTGAATTTGTATCTGTCCTGAGACGCCATGACCGGCCTCATTTGAACTCTTCTGTTGGGAGAGTTAATTTGGAGTTGGAACGGCTGCTTGGGTCGGGTGCGGGGGGTCATATTGGTGTGGTTCCTGTTGATTATCTCAGTAGGTGGGACTATACCAGGCACGGCCTACATCTCAACAGGAAAGGGAAGGGGAAACTGGCTGGGGTAATAGCAGGAAATTTAAGGGGGGAGGCACTGCCATGAATGGTAAAATACCAGTGGTTACAGGTGTTGGAGCAGCACCTTTTTTAGGATAGGTAAGACAGAAAGATGTCAAGTTCTACGAGAGGTCAGGATTGAAACAAATCTTCAGTTTAGGAAAGAAATTAAACAGCACAATTCCAGCACATTTGATCACCAATCACAGCTATCAATTATAAATTTTCACCAATCACCAGAAATTTTATCTCCACCAAGTTGTATCTCAGTCCTAGGTAATTGCATTGATGAATTAAAGTCACCCAACCCAGTTGACATAATGTGCCTCTCTGAACACCATGTGACCACTGGTATAGGAACTAGGCCTAAGCACAATGAGAAACTCACAAGGGGAGGCCGCCAATTGTGAAATTCAGATTCGATTCATACTGCGCATAATAAAAGCTCATGGCCAAAGGTGTAATGTGGCAAAGCATGAAGATGCACTTCTCAGCCGTTGTCGAGAAAATCGACAGTTAAAAGAAACCGTTGCGGTGAAATACTCGTACTATTAATGAATTGCTTATGCATGTTGGTGAAGGCGGATCGCTCTCCAGTTGTACCGCCTCCATTTTTCCCTTTTTTTTAACAGGGTGTACCAAAGCTCTCCCGTCCGCACTGATTTTCGACGATGTTATAAGTTGCGCTAGGGACCGCATCTACCTTCTTTCGAAGTTAACACGCAACTACGGCGGCTCGTTTCGGCCCATTCAACATCTGTCCTTCAAGTGTAACGAGCGAGTAACGGAGTTTATATTTCATACCTGCCACAGCAAATTTGTGTTCGTGGGGTCTCTATTCTAATTCGAACGTTTGACTTACGCTATACGTATTCATTTCGGAATATCGTTTCTACGTCTTCCGTTAACTATACGTGGATAACATTATGAAGATAATTAATAACATTTGTGAAATACAACTTTGTTTGCGGAAAACATAATGATGTTCGAAGTCGCCAGTTTTTCCACGACAAACGACTTTCAACACCTTATTATATGCATAATTGTTGCAACTGATTGTCGGGAATTTTATATATATATATATATATATATATATATATATATATATATATATATATATATATATATATATATATATATATATTTGAATTACAAAAAACAAATACTAAAAAAAATTGCATGGCGCGAGATTCGATCCGGCGACCTTCGGATTACGAACCCGAGCGCTTACCGCTGCGCCACGACGCTGTAGAAAACTATTAATCGTAGAGAGTATTTCACAGCAACGGTTTCTTTTAACCGTCGATTTTCTCGACAACGGCTGAGAAGTGCATCTTGGTGCTTTGCCACATTACACCTCTGGCCATGAGCTTTTATTATGCGCAGTATGAATCGAATCTGAATTTCACAAGTGGCGGCCTCTCCTTGTCAGACAGGAGAGTACTGCAAATGTTAGAATAAGGAAAGGTTCTCGTAAAAGTATAATTAAAAATAATGTAAGTATATTTCATCAAAATATTGGGAGTTTAAAGAATAAAGTAGATGAGCTTCTGGTTTGTTTAGAAGATTCAGAAGCTGAGAATGAAATAGATATACTATGCCTGTCTGAGCATCACATTGTTACTGATATGGATAAGGTAAATGTAAGTGGTTATAAGCTCTCTGCACATGTAATGAGAGAAAATATGGAGAAAGGAGGAGTTGCCATATATGTCAAAAGTTATCATTGTGCAAAAAGTATAGAAACAAAAAAGTTTTGTGTAGAGAAACATATAGAAGCATGTGCCTGTGAGCTTAAATTAAATAAAGGCACATTTATAATTGTAACTGTATATAGGTCCCCATCAGGAAATTTTCATCTATTTCTGAAAAATTTGGACTCCTTGTTGTGCTATCTGTCAGACAGGGGGAAGCAAATTATTATTTGTGGGGACTTCAATGTAGATTCTCTGAAAGAGGGTAATAGGAAAAATGACCTTGAAGTATTACTCGGTTCTTTCAATTTGACACCCATTATTGATTTTCCTACTCGGGTGGTAAAGGATAGCAGCTCACTGATAGATAACTTCTTTATAGACCAAGATAAGTTTAACCAGATAAATGCTCAGCCTGTTGAGAATGGTCTTTCTGATCATGGTGCACAGCTAGTTACAATATATGACATAGCTCCATTCAGCAATACTAAACAGTCCTCCAAAGTAGTACGTTCAGTCAACGATTTAACAATTGCAAATTTCAGGGAAAGCCTACAGCAGTTAGACTGGGATGAGGTGTACCGTGAACCTGATGCCAATTTAAAATATAATTTATTTCATGACATTTTTGTAAATGCATTTGAAAACTGCTTCCCCAAGAAAATAGTTAAATATACTCGTAAGAAACCTTGTAACAAACCATGGCTTACTAAGGGTATAAAAATATCTTTTAACCGGAAAAGGGAAATGTATCTGACAGCAAGAAAGAGTAGTGACCCAGTAACTATCAAAAATTATAAAAACTACTGTGTTATATTAAGAAAAGTTATTAAAAAATCCAGGAGTATGTGTATCATGTCTGAAATCAGCAACTCTGATAATAAAATTAAAACAATTTGGAATATTATTAAAAGAGAAACAGATCAACCAAGAGCAGAGGAAGACAGTATTACCATCAAATTGAATAAAAACTTTACGAACAAAAAGTCAGAAGTTGAAAATATTTTTAATAATCATTTTCTAAATGTTGTGGATATAGTAGGATCCAGGTGTTCATTAGAAGATGCTAGGCTGTTAATGGAAGAGGCCATACCTATGCAATTTGATACAATTGAAATCTCACCCACTTCTCCCTCTGAAATTAGGAAAATAATAAACTTGCTTAAAAGCAAAAACTCACATGGAATTGATGGCATTTGCAGCAAAATACTAAAAGCTTGTTCTCAACAGATAAGTAAGATTCTCAGCCACCTGTGTAATAGCTCTCTGGAACAGGGCATTTTCCCTGATAGACTGAAATATGCTATTGTTATACCTTTGCATAAAAAGGGGGATAGATCTGATGTCAACAATTACCGTCCAATCTCCCTTCTAACAGCTTTATCCAAAATTTTTGAGAAAGTAATGTATTCAAGAGTAGCTTCACATATCTGTAAAAATGAAGTACTAACAAAATGTCAGTTTGGTTTCCAGAAAGGTTTTTCCAACAGAAAATGCCATATATGCTTTCACCAGTCAAATTTTGAATGATCTGAATAACCGAACACCACCCATTGGGATTTTTTGTGATCTCTTAAAGGCTTTTGATTGTGTAAATCATGAAATTCTGCTAGACAAGCTCAAGTATTGTGGCATGAGTGGGACAGTGCACAAATGGTTTAATTCGTACCTAACTGGAAGAGTGCAGAAAGTTGAAATAAGTAGTTCTCGTAACATGCAAAGATCAGCACATTCCTCCAACTGGGGAACTATCAAGAATGGGGTTCCACAAGGGTCAGTCTTGGGTCCTTTGTTGTTGTTATTATATATTAATGACTTGCCATTCTATATTCATGAAGAGGCAAAGTTAGTTCTCTTTGCTGATGATACAAGTATAGTAATCACACCTGAGAAACAAGAATTAACTGATGAAATTGTCAATACTGTCTTTAAGAAAATTACTAAGTGGTTCCTTGTAAACGGACTCTCACTGAATTTTGATAAGACACAGTACATACAGTTCTGTACAGTGAATGGTATGACGCCATTAATAAATATAGACCTTAATCAGAAGCATATAGCTAAGGTAGAATATTCCAAATTTTTAGGTATGTCCATTGATGAGAGATTAAATTGGAAGAAACACATTGATGATCTGCTGAAACGTTCAGCTACTTATGCAATAAGGGTCATTGCAAATTTTGGTGATAAACATCTTAGTAAATTAGCTTACTACGCCTATTTTCACTCATTGCTTTCATATGGCATCATATTTTGGGGTAATTCATCACTGAGGAATAAAGTATTTATTGCACAAAAGCGTGTAATCAGAATAATAGCTGGAGTCCACCCAAGATCATCCTGCAGACATTTATTTAAGGATCTAGGGATATTCACAGTAGCTTCTCAGTATATATACTCTCTTATGAAATTTGTTATTAACAACCAAACCCAATTCAATTATGAAATTTGTTATTAACAACCAAACCCAATTCAAAAGTAATAGCAGTGTGCATAACTACAATACTAGGAGAAAGGACGATCTTCACTATTCAAGATTAAATCTAACTTTGGCACAGAAAGGGGTGAATTATACTGTCACTAAAGTCTTTGGTCACTTACCAAATAGTATCAAAAGTCTGACAGATAACCAACAAGTATTTAAGAAGAAATTAAAAGAATTTCTGAATGACCACTCCTTCTACTCCATAGAGGAATTTTTAGATATAAATTAAGAAAAAAAGAAAAAACACAAATATTAAAAAAATAAAGAAAAACAAAAAACAAAAAATAAAGTTCTTATATTAACTTAAGTATGTTGTTAAATTAACCTAATTATGTCATGTATTGGAAAATTCGACTCGTTCCACATCATTACGAAATATCGTATTCATGATCCATGGAACTAGTATTAATCTAATCTAATCTAATCTATGCCAGGGGCCAAGAAAGCATGGAAGACCAAGCAGCTTGGACCCAACAGAGAGCAAGAGAATGAAAGTTAAATGATCTTCACTACCATTGAAAGATGTACGACTGGATCCAGTAAACCATTGGCCGATTTGGAATGAGGAAAGAACATGAAAAATCCAGAGTGCAAAGGCTAAACATTTGGTTCATGTGAAACGTGTAACGTAAATTTGTGCTTGGGAGAAAAAAAAAAAACTGTTTCACCTCATTTCACTAAAAATGAAATATCTTAAAGTTATTTTGATTATAAATGCATTTAAGTTTTTTCTCTATTGTTGCAATTTTGATAGTTTTGTTTCAACATTTCGTTTTATAAGAAAAATATGAAAATATTTATATGAATGAGGAAAATCACTGTTTCACCTCATTTCATGGATGTAAAGTCACTTATTTACACGCAAAGACACTCCTAGTAAACTGTTCACTATTTCTGATAAGTCTATAGTTTAGAAATTTTTCGAATTTTTGCTCTTGAATTATCACTTGGTTCGATTTGAATGAGCCGCTTTGCATATGTGCAAAGTGTCAAAGAATAAAACTTATCACTTGTTGTTGTTGTTGTTGTTGTTGTTGTCGTCGTCATCAGTCCTGAGACTGGTTTGATGCAGCTCTCCTTGCTACTCTATCCTGTGCAAGCTGCTTCATCTCCCAGTACCTACTGCAACCTACATCCTTCTTTATCTGTTTAGCATATTCATCTCTTCGTCTCCCTCTACGATTTTTACCCTCCACACTGCCCTCCAATACTAAATTGGTGATCCTTGATGCCTCAGAACATGTCCTACCAACCGATCCCTTCTTTTAGTCAATTTGTGCCACAAACGTCTCCCCAATCCTATTCAATACCTCCTCAATAGTTATATGATCCACCCATCTAATCTTCAGCATTATCCTGTAGCACCACATTTCGAAATCTTTTATTTTCTTCTTGTCTAAACTATTTATCGTCCATGTTTCACTTCCATACATGGCTCTCTACTTCGACCATCATCAGTTAATTCCACTATATGTGCGCGGCACTGAATATGTACGAAGTGTCAAAAACTTCAAGTGGAAGACTTTTAAAAATATTTTTCCAATGTTCTGTAACCCGTCATAAATGTGTATCAAATTATAGTTACTGAGAAGAAGAAAAATCGCATGATGAAGTGTTAACAATTGTTTAAGTTGGAATCTAAATGGAATCCCATACGACAGTTACTGAAGTTTAATTCTTGAGGCTTTACCTCATGATTGTAAAATTTGGAATCCTGACCTAGAAGAAAGAGGTCAATAAACATAAAAAGTGTTTATAACGTAGTAATAACTTGAGTACCTACTCGACAATAATAAAGAAATGATTTTCTATGGAGATATTGCTGTGGAAATTTACAGGATACACACCTGTAGCTCACGATCTTTTTTGAAATATTTTACGCACAACTCACTGTAGCAACCGAAAATTCTCGATAATAGGGTATTTGTTTTCTTAAAATCGTCTTTAATTGCTATGTCATTTTAGGCTCCTAATATAGTTTTTTTCCTCTGTAATTTTAGTACCCTTGTATAAAAACCGAAAAGAAATTCAAATAATTTGAAAGCCCGCTAAAATGCTCCATTCAAGTCTTGTATACCTATGACGTCACTGACTAGCACGCTGCTCCTACTGTCGTAAAATAGGCACCGGATTACATGCATTTGCATCTTTGGCTCCTTTTCACCGGTTATTGCATATTTTAACTAGAAACTAGTGGTGACGCATATTTTCGCTCCATGTTTACAATATTTTAATTAGACGGGCGGTCTCTAGCCCGATCTGGTTCTTATGTCTCACAGATTGACCGCGACCTAGAACTGCATTCAATTGCTAATGGAGAGGCCACTGCCTAGCGAAATCATTACAGATGAGGAACAGGAAAAGGTAGACAAGAGTCAATGCTACTGCACCCGCGCCCCCGGTTAATCTGAAGCGATGTCATACCGTACGCGACGGCAACAACTAAATTAGCTTTTAGTCGCACGTCCATTGTTTCAGTTTATCTTTCTATTTACTTGTTCACAGTTAACGTGTTTACCGCTGTAGTGTGTAACGTGTTGTGCGCCAAATCGCCCGAATAAAGAAACGACGTTTCGTGGATAGCTGACATCCTGGAACATTTACATATGACGGAATTTTTTATACTGTCGAGTTTGCGAGAAAAATGTTTCGTGCAAAGAGTGTTTCAAATAGACCAGCATATCAAGACAAGTCTTCATATCGCAGGAATGCAGAGGAAAGGACCACGACGACAACTTCTGACAACAGCAAGTTGCAGTAGCAAAGATTTGTCCAAAGGTAACAAAAAAGGTCGGTTTAACATGGAGCTATGTGAAGCATTCATTGCTAGCAATATTCCTCTTCACAAACTTACAAACCCTATCCTCAAAGGCTTCCTGCGCAAATATTGTTTAAGTCAAAATATACCAGATGAATCAACAATGCGTAAAAATAACATACCGACAATTTACGTAAGTGTTCTGGAAGAAATACGCAATGCATTCAGGGATGGTATTATCTGGATTTCAGCTGAAGAAAACTATAGACACTTGTGGCAGTTACACTGCGCTTTAGAAGAAGAGCCGCCTCCTTCCTATTTAGCGGTCTGCAAAGAAGTAAGTCATTCTACTATAGCCAGATTTCTGAATGAAGGTGTTAGAAAAGTATTTCCAGAATCTTCTGCATGAAAGGGCGTGTGTGTTTATTTCAGATGCCGCTCCCTATATGATCAAAGCAGGTAAAGCCCTCCGCGTATTTTATCGAAATTTGATTTACGTGACGTGCTCTGCTCATGGAGTGCATCGCCTTGCTGAAGAAGTAAGTTCCACGTTTCTGAATGTAAATAAACTGGTTTCATCCACAAAGAAAATATTTCTAAAGACTCCTGCTCACATTAAACCTACAAAGAAAAACTACCAAATGTGCCTTTACCTCCCAAACCAGTGGTAATTCGTTGAGGTACGTGGGTCAAAGCTGTGGTTTTTTATTTTCCGAGACCATTAGAAGGGTAGTAAAAGACTTCGATAGTGCACAAGCTTTGGCAGTTTGCCACCGCATGGAAGCTTTTACTGATTCCGGTATTACGAGAGAGACTGCTGTGATCAGCTCTTTTATTTCCCATATACCTGCAAGTATTAAAAAGCTTGAAACTCAAGATTTGGCGTTGAATGAATCTATTCAGTTAATGAATAAAATTGTTTTAGTAAACTCCTCGTTGCCAAGAAAACTTAAAGAAAAGTTTGAAAATATTTGAAACAATAACCCAGGCTTTGAACCTTTCTGCCAAATGGATAGTTTTATTAACGGGACGGGTGAACTTTTATCAGAAACACAAAGTGCCAGCGTAGCACCCAAATTCAAATACTGCACAGTTACTTCAGTTTATGTAGGAAGGTCCTTTTCTGCTTATAAAAATGTTTTGAGTGATCGAAGACCCAATTTTACTACCGAACATTTGGAACAGTACTTGGTCATTTATGTTTACAGTAGTAGAAATAAATTTTAAATGATGCTTTGGTCCAGTTGTATTAATTAAAAGTTAATGCTGTTCAAAAAATTCGTGATTGTATGTTGTTTTTTAACGGAGTTATTGAGCGTGCCCCTTTGCATGTGACATCTCTATGTCGGTCCAACATATCGATTGTTCCGCTACGACTCACTCGCATCGCTTCCACTTGTTACCGACAACAATAGCAAAGAAGGAACATGAAACATAGCGTTCGTCCCCATTTTGCAAATTTTTAGAAAATAATCTCAGAAACGCCCCTTCCTCACCTCTACCAGGAAGTATTCAGAAGATGGTATTGGCGTTCTAAACGTACCGATTTTTCGCGTGGCCGGCACTCTCCTCGTAACTGACACGCAGAAGTTCGACTTCGAGACATAATGCATGCAGTAATTACCATGTTTTTTTATTATTTGATCTTGCATATTTCGACACTTTTCAGGCAGTTTTTAAGCATTTTTCATGCGCTTTTCATGCATATTTTAACTTTTTTATGATGCATATACTCGAGTCTGTAATGCTAATTCATAGTGATGTGTTGTTTTGGAACTTATGTTTCGGAAATTGGTTTACAAATGTCTAGGACCACATTGAACAAATACGTCTATAATAACTGCTGACATGTTGTTTTAGAGTGTTCCAGAGAATGAGAATATGCGTAAAATGTGATTAGACTGTACAGGCAAATTGTAGACGCACGAGTTCACTAAATTAAAAATGTGTTGCACTGTGAAGTTAATTTACCTCCGAGATATCCCCCCAAGAGGGCTCACCGCTCTTTCGCGGGTTCCTACTTGGCTACCTTTGCAACATCTTTTCCCTTCCGTGCTGCATGTCTATCCTCTTGTTGTTTTCCCCTTCCTTAGGAAACATGTCTGGGATGTTATTGGGAATGTGTTCTGCATATTCAGTCACCGATACCAGAACAGTCTCTCCACTGCCTTTCGTTCGTTCTTTTTTCGTTCCCTTCCCCTATCCTTCCTCCGCTTCGGCGTTTGAGGAACCTCTTCCTTCTTCCTCCCTGTGCGCTGCCTTAAGTCCGGCCCACGTGTCTGACGCGTAACAGGTGACTGTGTAATGCCTAATTTCCAGCCACATGTCGACAGGTAGGGGTCTCACGTACCCCCTGGTACAGGCCAGGCCCAGGAAAGTATGGCTGCCTGAGTTGCTACCTTCCCAAATTGCTGATTGTTCACACCTCAGATCACCTGGCAGAGGGGCCAATCACCTAGGGGCGCGTACGCCCCCTTTGTGAACAGGGCCCCCAGTTGGAAGGAGCGCGCCATTGGAGGCGCTGGCAATCACAGGGGATTTTCTCGCAATCAGCCAATCATCTTTGTAGACCACGTCCCAGCCGCACCAAGGTTCCTCGTGATTTCACGTACTGAAGACTGTCAGTCCTTTGCAACTGTAAATCTGTTTCTCAGTCAGAAAGGTGTTGATGGATGCAGTTGCCGCCCCTGTGAAATCCTGCTCTCGTTGACGCAATGGAACTTTGCTTTTAGGAGACTACTTCTGATTCGCGAGCACAACTGTTCGCCACTTCGCTTTTCCACGGCTATTCGTGTCGAGGCCCCTAGGACTCTGAATTCTTCCTGTTGTGTTGTTTACACCACGCTGCTCGATGGTCTGACTGAGGCCGAAATCCAAAAGTACCTCTCTGACCAGTGTGTCACTGCCGTCCTTCAGTTGATGAAAAAGGTAGATGCCTCCTTAGTGCCCATGCGCTCTCTCTCTCTCTCTCACACACACACACACACACACACACACACACACACACACAAACACACACACACACACACACACACACACACACACACACACCTTTTCATAAAGTGGTGCTTCTGTCCAAGATCAAAGCAGGTTATGAAGTTGTCACAGTCCAAACGTACATTCCGAACCCAATGCGCTGCTATGAGTGTCATGATTTCAAGCACATTAGAGTTCTTGTCGATACTCAGCCAAATGTGTAACCTGTGGTAGGGAAGCGCACGAGTGCGATTATCCACCTCCTCCTCCCCGCTTCAATGGCGACCATGTTGCCGCCTCTCCAGATCGTTCCATATATCTCGATGAGAAGGCTGTCCAGGAGATCCTGGTAAAGGAAGAAGTACCTTACCCAGTCGCTCACAAGTTATTGGTTAGTTGAAAACCCTGGATTCTAATATCTGGCACTTTCAGTACTGTTCCTGCTGGATTTCGCTCCATGAAGGGCATGGCCACGCAGATATGCGACCTCAAATTCAGCTCTGAGGTTGTGAAATTGCCCAGTGTCACAGTTGCATCGCCGTCTCCTCTTCCAGCTGTATAGCAAGCCCTCAAACTCTCGCCTCACGGGGCAAAGTCACCAGCTAGACGACAGGCTGACCGGAAAGGACAGAAGGAATACGCCAGTGAAGACTTCCTATGTCCCTTCAGCCAACCAACACCTGATTCTTCTTCTGCCTTCTCGAAGAAGGCAAACCGTTTTCTCCTTCGCCGACTCAAACATCCTCTTCGACGGTGTCGCCACGTGATACTCTCGTCCGACCGGCCTCCGTGTCACCAGTGTGCACAGCCAACCGTTATTCTGCCGACAGCAGAGGAAAGCAGTCACTTCTGTGGACTTCCCGGAACAGGATCCTCCTGCCTCTGTGCTCTGTAGCAGCGAGTCTTCGCTTGCTGGTACAAGGCCGCCGCCGAGGTGAGATGCCTTCATTTTTTCCTCATGACTCTCCTCCAATTGAACGTTTGCGACCTTCGATCCAACAAAGAGGATATACAGCTGCTTTTAGAATCGAAGCGTCCACTTTTTCTCTGCCTTTAGGAAACAAAATGGCATCCTCACAACCGCTTTTCTTTTTCGCATTTCTTCCCAGTCCGTTTTGACCTCCCCTTGAGGTCGGCATTCTATCTCATGGAGTCATGCTGCTCATACTGGTTGAAATTCATAGTCAACCCATCTCCCTGACTACCCGTCTTCAAGCTGTTGCAGTCCGCCTTTCCTTCCTCACTTGAAATTTTCCCTCTGACATACTCGAGCGACAATTTCTCGTGTGTTATCTGTCTGCTGACTCCTACCCCACCTGCGTGCACACCCAAATGGTAGCTTAGTCAAGTCAACTAGAGGCTTTACTCCTCCCTGGCGACTTTCGACGAACAACATTTCCCCAATTGTGATGAACTGGTGGAATATCTTACTAACGGTATCCTTAGCGCCACAGAATGTTCCTCGCACTTCCTCTTTACCACATCGTGTCCCGGTCTCTTGGTGGACTGAGGCATGCCGCGACGCAATTCACACGGAGACGTGCTCTCCACATTTGTAACTGTCATCCTAGGATGGCAAACTGCATTCATTATAAACAGATGCGTGCAGTGTCGTCGCTTTCTTTGGGATACCAAAAAAGTTAGCTGGATTTCATTCACTTTTTCTTTTAACAGTTCCATTCCTTCTTCAGTTGTGTGGGCCAACCTCCGGCAGCTTTCTGGGACCAAGATCCATTCCCCAATTTTCGGCCTGATAGTAGCAGACGATGTTACAGTGGACCTTATTGCTATCTTCAACACCTTGGGCCACCATTTTGCGGAGATTTCGAGCTCCCCCACGGTCACGTTACCTTCCTCCATGGGAAACGAGCAGAGAAGGCTCGAGCGATACCCTTCTCTTCTCGGAATCGTGAGTGCTACGATGTTGTCTTTACTATGAGGAAGCTAGATCATGCTCTCACTTCATCCCGGTCTTCTGGCCCAGACCCTGTTCACATTCAAATGTTGCAGCACCTTTCTCTTGCGGGCATGCACATTCTGTTAAATACGTACAACCGCTCCCGGGTGGAGGGCGCGTTTGTCAAACGCTGGCACGCCCGGTAAGGTAGCTACCACTCAATTTCTCTTAACAGCTGTGTTTGCAAGGTGATGGAACGTACGATTCATGCCTGGCTGGTATAGTGGCTCCAGGTGATGATGATTAGTTGGGTTGATGGGGCGCTCGACATCACGGTCATCAGCGCCCTGATAGTGGCTCCAGTCTCATCATTTACTAGCCACTGTCCAGTGTGAAATTCGAGCGCGCCATTCTGTTGTTGATCATCTCGTCACTTTTCTACCCATGTCATGAATGGTTTTCTGCGGAAATCCCAGACCGTGGCTGTATTTTTCGATTTGGAGAAAGCCTACGACACCTGCTGGGGGACTGGTATTCTCAGTAGTATCTACACGTGGGCCTTCCGTGGCCGCCTGCCCTGTCTCCTTCAGGCATTTTTAGAAGACCGAGTTTTCAAGGTACGTGTGTGTTCTGCCTTGTCGGACACCTTTATGCAGGAAAACGGAGTGTCTCAGGGTTCCGTCCTGAATGTCGTCCTCTTTGCTGTCGCAATCTCCGGCTCCCTTTTTATTGACAATTTTGACATCTACTGCAGTTCTCCACGGACTTCTCATTGAGCG
Source organism: Schistocerca piceifrons (assembly GCF_021461385.2). Taxonomy (NCBI): domain Eukaryota; kingdom Metazoa; phylum Arthropoda; class Insecta; order Orthoptera; family Acrididae; genus Schistocerca; species Schistocerca piceifrons. The sequence continues at coordinate 298,644,024 of NC_060143.1, forward strand.
GCGTCTTCAGTGATGTCTCGATGGTCTTTACACATGGAATATTTACAATTGCTTTCGTTTTTCTACTGGCAAAACCATTTGTATGAATATCTTGTGATGCAACTGGTTTCGTCCACCGTCTTTATATCTTGGGCATGTTGTCTTCCGTTCACTGAAACCACATAATTCCTGGGGCTCATGCTCGATAGGAAACTTTCTTGGTTCTCCCACGCGTCTTACCTGGCAGCCCACTGTATGCGGTCCCTCAGTGCCCTACGTGTCCTCAATGAAACGTCCTGGGGTGCAGATCGGAACACCCTCCTCCGCTTGTACTGATCCCTTATCCGTTCGAAACTAGACTATGGGTGTTTCATTTATGGATCTGCACTTCCGTCTGTCCCTCTTAAGCCGTCTCAATACGATCCACTATCGTGACATCCGTTTGGCCACTGACGCCTTTTACTCTTGCCCGGATGAGTGTGTGTATGCAGAAGCTGCCGAACTACAGCTGTCCTACCGCCGTGTGACTTTCTCCTCAGCAGATATGCGTGCCGTTTGTCATGCGTGGCCATCCATCCTATGCCCTTTTCTTCGGTATTTCCTTTGGTCGTCAGTGTGGGGCGTGTTCCTCTGCTCTGTTACCTCCTGGAGTTCGCTTTTGGCTCTTACTCTAGCAGCTTAACTTCACGCTACCTGCAACTTTCCCAGAGGGTGTGAACCCTTCACCACCTCGGCTTATTGCGGCGGGTCGTGTTCGTCTTGGCCTTCATTCGCTCCCTAAGGACATCACTCCAGCTTCACTCTATCACCTTCAGTTTCACGGCATTCGCATGGAGCTTCGCGATAGTAACTTTGTTTACACTGACGGGTGTTCGACTGACCGTGGTGTCGTGTGGACCTTCGTCATTGGCGTCGACGTTTTTCGTTATCGACTTCCGGCACACTGCACAGTATTTACAGCAGAGCTCTTTCTTCGCCGTGTACCAGGCCACGCAGTACATCCGGCGACATAGGCTTTTCAATTGTGTCATCTGCTCAGGCTCTTTCAGCGCCCTTCAAAGCCTCTGTGTGGTGTGCACCGTCCATCCCTTAGTGCAACTGGTCCAGGAAAGCTGTCACTTGCTCACTCCTGATGGAGCCACTGTGATGTTCATGTGGGTTCCTAGTCACGGCGGTCCGACAGGAAACGAGGCTGCTGCCAAGGCTGCAGTCCTCGTACCTCGTACCTCAGCCCCTCAGATGATCTCTGTGTCGCCGTCTGCCAGCAGGTGGTGTCACTTTCGCATCAAGAACGCTGGTCCTCCGTTCATGGCAACAAGCTCCGGATTATTAAGCCTCTTCTGGCGGCTTGGACGACCTCCGCTCGGCCCTCCTGCCGCGATGAGGTCATTTTAGTTCAAATGGTTCAAATGGCTCTGAGCACTATGGGACTTAACTTCTGAGGTCATCAGTCCCCTAGAACTTAGAACTACTTAAACCTAATCAACCTAAGGACATCACACACATCCATGCCCGAGGCAGAATTCGAACCTGCGGCCGTAGCAGTCGCGCGGTTCCGGACTGAGTGCCTAGAACCCCTAGACCAACGCGGCCGGCATCATTTTAGTTAGGTTGTGTATTGGGCACTTAGCCATCGCCATTTGTTAAATGGTGCTCCCCACCACTTTGCGCACATTCTACCTAACTTTTAACTGTCCGCCATTTCCTGACGGAATGCCCTTTTTTAAAAACCGCATTCGTTCCCGTTTGTGTTTGCCGTCTGAGTTATCAGCCGTTACAGCGAACGACGCACGGGCTGTCTACAGCGTTTTGTTTTTTTATCCGTCGTAGCAAAAGTCGAAGGCCATTTAATGTTTAGTTCTGGACCTCCGTTTCCCTATGGTGTATTATATAGAATTTTCTCCACGTCCCTATTTTTAGCTGTCTTCTGTTGATTTAACTCCTCTCTGTCTTCGTGATTTATAGTTTTGACACGGGCGCGTATGACCCTACATTGTTTTTGTTTTGGGGCGCAAAAACAACGGACCTCCGACATATGGTTTCCCACTGTTACACACCGAGAGGTTGCGCAGTGGTTGGCACACTGGACTCGCACTGGAGAGGACGACGGTACAAACCCGCGTCTGGCCATCCTGATTTATGTTTTCCGTGATTTCCCTAAATCGTTTCTGGCAAATGCCGGTATGATTCCTTCGAAAGGGCACGGCCGACTTCATTCCCCATCCTTCCCTAATCCGATGGGACCACTATTACAAGGGAGGACAGCGTCATTCAACAGAATAAAATTCCGTGAAAATTGTCGTACCTTATAAAAGGCTCGTAATTTGGTAGCTCAGGTGGTAGAGCACCGAACTGAAGAATTTTATAAGATCATATCCATAGGTCGCTACTTCAAATCCGACCCGACAATCCTCTCATATTCCGATGTACGAAACTTCACTACACCGTTCAGAAATAGTATTACTGCGTATTCCTGGCTGTTTACTTTGGCTTACATTTGCAATCGTTCACGCAAGTCGCGTTCAAAAGATATTTTGTAATAAATGTGACCAAATATATATATATATATATATATATATATATATATATATTTACTTTATTAGAAACGATCCATCTTCGTGCTGTACAGTTAGGATCCTTATGGTTTAAACTTTTAAACTTTCGTCATTTTGCATAAAGAAAAAGTAAGTCTGCTTCAGACAGTGACGTTAGTTTAGACGCACAAACAACACAGCCCTTACGTTTGTTACACCTGCATCTTGCTTGCAGCTTGCTTTATTTCTCTCCGTATAGAAAACCTCATCGTTTTACACGTCGTTGTACTGTGGGTGTGTATATATATATATATATATATATATATATATATATATATATATATATATATATATATATATATATATACACTACTAGCAATGCTTTCCAAAAAAAAGTGAATGAGTAAATGCATTTATCCTCTATTGCCCATTTCTCAGATTAATATTACTGTGAAGCTGTATACAACACATTCCACCATCGAAACAACTGCTACAATCAGTTGTCACTAGTTCTGTTTTCGTATTTCGTGTAAAAATTTTAAAGTTCCTGGGTTCGAACACGTGACTTCTTGAACCGCAGGCACATACACTATTCGTTACGACAGCGAGCGCCTGCTAGAATGTGTGTGTCTACCTAGGTTCTTTTATAGAAGAAATCAGCACAAAAAGATTTGCCAAGAATAATTTTACTGTGCTTCTGATCGTATGACTGGTAGTCTACAATCCTGTTATAATATACAAACTCATTTGCAAAAGTCCTAACATTCCTTAGTTTTGAGTGAGTTTAATGATATTGCAAGGAGCAGGGAAAAGAATTTCCACCGTTGCACATATCGCCGCTCTTAACGCCTGGAGCATAAACTCATCAACTTTCGTAAGGTTTCCACTATCAGCGTTCACAAAATTCCTTCTATTGTTATTTAAAAGTTTGACTGCGTTTCCCATAGCTAAATAGCTAAACTGTATGGAGAAAAAATACGTAAAAACCTCTTAACTTCATTTAACGCTCCTGTAACATACGTATAGCTTCGTTTTACTCCTAGTCTGTGACGTCACCAGAACTGCAGCCAGTAGCAGAGCTTTTTCTCACGCGACCGAGCCTTGATACTTCATGATTTTTTTAAAAGCTTCAATTATATGAAAGTAACAGGTATTTTGTGAGAATGCTGACCGTAAATACTACTATAATCGATCAGAATAACAATCCGAACCATGTTTTTAACATAGGAAAATAGCCTGTTATATCTTTTTCGCGTAAATACACAATGATATTAAGGAACGATTGTTTTTGAACGAGGATAATACTGCTGCCAAAAGTTATGTTTACAATCCACGTTAGAATTTTGTGCGGCACTCGCAAATGTCCAAATATACACGTATCTCATGACCGTCTTCGCAGGCCTGATGAGTCCCATCATCTACCCTACTCGTAACTCTAATAATCTCAAAGCAGCTATGAGTTTCAAGCCCCTTCTCCACAATCGTGGACTGGTTCTATAATCCCTTCTGAACTGATTAAGGCGATCTATATTCCCATTCGTTCATCGAAGCAGGTTCCTACATGAAAAAATTTAGACATTTCACACTTCTCCAAAATGATAGTTATCTATCATACCCATTATTTAATGTTGGCTATATAACGAGGAATCACGTTCACGATACAGGTTTTGTTTAATCAAAAACTGCTCTTAAGTTTTTGTTTCCAAAGAGATTTAACTGGCATTACAGCAGATAATACGATTATACTAACAAAAGTTGGGATAGCTACACAAGTCTAAAGCGAACATACTTCGAAGTAAAAATAAGTATAGTAACGCAATTAGATATTTTTTATCGGCTGAACGGATGAAAACATCCCAAACTGACCCCTGTAAATTACTGACTCTTGTTCCAATACTATAGAAGAGAAGATGTACATTATCACCAATGATACTTGACTAAAGTACCGTAAACAAACGTACCATATGCTAATATTTTCACAACTGAAACGCACAAAAAAAATTGCTAATTAGGGCTTACTTTTTCTCAGCAGCTTGTTACACTTCCAAACTGAACAGGCTGGACAAATACGATATGGATAGCAAGGTAACAAATTATTCATGGGAAATACATTAATGTCTAGTATTGACAAGATAACGAGGTTAAGAATGATTAATGGGTAATCAATGTCTAGTATTATCAGCACTGTAGGTTCTGATAATTTGTAAGTTAAGCAAAGGAAAGATTGTAACTCACCCAAAACGGCGAACCACAGAACCGGTCTATGGATTCGAATGTCATGCTGGCCTTCTGTTGTACACTGCTATCTGTCCTTTTTCTCCTTTACCATCATCCACTCCCTGTGGTCACCTGTAAATGCATCACATATGACTTTTTACATAAAAATGTGCAATATAGAAACGTGAAAAAATCTATCCAAATAATAATAATTGTAGTAGAGGGCCTACCGTAATTCTTCAGGGGTGATTTTTTTTAGTGCATCAGTGGATTGTTTGCAACTTTTGTGTGTCTTGATGATTAATTCTGTCAGGACTCTTATTTATGTTAATGTTACAAATATTTCTTACATTTTTCTACGAAACTATTTTAAGTAAATACCACTGATTTACTAAGTATAAAGAAGCGAAAAAAGAAGGGGGGAGTGAGGGAGGGAGGGGGGGGGGTGCAGAAGCCTAATCTTCACCTGATGGTAAAGAGCAAGGTGTAGTCTCTCTATTTCTATTTGCTTCATTCTAAACTCTGGGAGGTGTATCAAAAAGCTGATGGAGGGCGAAATATATTTAGCAAATTTAGATTATATTTGATTAAACGCAGAGGAAACTACATCGATTACTTGTCACAAGCACTGTATGAGTTCAGACAGAATTGGAACCGCAGCGCTGAATGCAGCCTGCACTTTGAAAACAAGCGTAGCTGCTTGAAATCAGAAGCAACAAGTTTCCATACCGAGTGTGACGGCTGTCAAAATGGGATGAGTGAATCATGAAAACGTACTAATAAGGTTACTGACGCAAAATGCACTTTAGAGCAGAGTGTACGCTTGCTTTACGCCACATTCAACTTTCTCGCCGCAAAAAAAACTTTCACTTCTACAGAAGAAAACCGAAACTGATACTTGTAAATAACACTGGAACTTATTTTTTCCACTGATATCTAAATGTGCATTTGGTAGCAGTAATTCAACCTTTGGTCAACAACTAAGCAACAAGAAATTTGGAATTTTATTAGCGGGAAACGTAGGTAAATAGTAAGACAAGTTTTTCCTATCATTCTAGCAGCCGAGCGTTTTTATTTTATCACCAAGTGGAAAGTTAACAAGCCGCTTTTGCTTGAAGCTACCAAATGAGAAAATTATACTGAAAATATCTATTGCCAACAGGAAACAAATCTGCAGCTGTCTCTTAGCGTGTTTATCACAGTGATTTACACAACTAACGAACTAGCGTCTTTGATTGTGAATCACACACAATAATATAACCCGCTGAATATGCAGCGGCTGGGCAGAGAAGTGGCTGAAAGCAAATTTTGAGTTATATAATAACGTTATGTGCAATAGTTGATTTTTTCGTAAATATGTTAACAGTTACGTGAACAATGGTAAATAGCTAGACCAAAGAGATTATTATATTTCTTTGCTCGGCAATCAAGTGTGCCGGAACAGTTATTTGTTTTCATACGCACTACAACGTAGAAACAGCTTTAGAACCGCCTGCAAGTCACTTTAAGAACTACTACTGGTTCAACTTACGGTTTTTCCAATACTGTTTCATTCGATCAGACTGTCGTTTCCGATCTTTTGACTGCCATGTTGCAGTTTTCTTTCGGATTTCCTCTAGATCTACTTCCAAAATGTTCTTGCGAAACTTCTCTGTTTAGAGTGGCGTGGTTTCCGACCTTCATCTTTTTCAGATCACTTCCGAGTTCTTGTAGCAAGAAAATTTTTTTCTGGTTGACTTGTTAGAAAATCCTCTTGCGTACCTTGTTTTCACCCGTGCATGGCAATGCACGTAAAATATTCTGTGTTATCTCAGGACCACCTACAATTCAGTTCAATTCCTGTATTTTCTTGCAGCTATGCACGGTACCGTTTTAGTGGTAGGTTATTTTTCTCGTTTTCCTTTGTTGCCGATGATTCCTATTTCCTCTTTATTACTGAAATCCATGTAATCGGCAGCTAAAGAAAATTCTGACTTTACAACTGTAACACAATGATGTCATTTACTCGAGCAGAAAGTTCTATTTTACGCATCTCCACGCGACTGGCGGCCATTTTTATCTTCTTTGCACTAAATTTATTTACGTCTCCAATATGGTCGTTTTTTGTTCACTACGTTTCGTAGTTTTGCAATTGTGGACAATTTGAATGTTTCCAACGCGCAATAAATTTCTACCATATTTTATATTTACTCTGTGTTGTCCGTATAAGACACTTTAGTTTGCCTTTTTCTGCAATTTTCGCTCTCTGCACACGATGTTACAAGATTGTCAGCGAAAGCTAAAGACCGAATTTTTAAATCTCGTTTATACCGGAACTAAGGACAGAAAATCAAGCGAATGGGTGCTTCATTGCAATTTAGAGGTAAAATTTGAACCAAGTCACTAGTTACGTAACAACAACATAACCAGTAGAAAGTCCGGGCGTTTACAACCTGGTTTCAGTTACTCTAGTAAATGCTTCGGATTTCGGTATCCATTTGTATCTCTTATTATTCTTTATGTGCACAGCGACATCGCTAAGCACTCAAAAGTTTCATGGAAGGTAATGCCAATATGGTGAGATTAATCTTTATCATATAAACGAAACGTCCTGGCTGACTCATGATACATAGTCCAAACTGCTTAGGACAGAAACTTCAAATTTGGAGAGAGTGTTTATCTTACACTATAGGTATCTTTTTTTTCTTCTTCGAAATTTCATTTCACTCCTAAGGGGGTGAAACAGGGGATAGTACTTTCTTTTTGAAAGTATGTCGCTATTAAGGCACAACATTTTTGGAAATTCAACTCCTAGGGGTTAAACAGTGGGTAAATTTTTTAAATAAATTATTGAAGAACTACTGAAGCTTTTTTAAAGCTGCATATACGAATATCGATATTTGACTTGTCGGTTAGAAAAAAAGTGTTTTTTAAATTCAACCTCTCAGGGTGTGAAATAGGGGAGGTAAAAGTTCTATGAAAATATTTTGACAGTATTTTTAAACACTAAATCAATGAAAATTTTGTATTTGGATTCTAGGTTAGATATAAAAAGCTAGTTTGTGTTTTTTGAAAGTAAGTTCCTAATTGGCTGAAATCTCGGACGCAATTTTTTATAAAAACACTCCGTTACATTAAAACATTTCTAGAGCTAAAACTATGAAAACTGACAATGTCATGGTTAGGAATAAAGAAATGTGTGTTATGGGGCGAAAGTTTCTATGGAAATGTGACCACAATACTCTATGGCAGGAGTAACAAAAACATCCGACTCCAGCTACCAAATCGCTTTTTGGTTGGTATTACATTCGAAGTAGACCAAGAGCTCGTGCCTTTTCGCTCAGTTTCCGCCTGGCGAAAGCAAGTAATCTATTTGTCGTCTTTCTCACGGCCCCCGTTAGACCTTTTCAGTGGTTCAGCAATTTCTCCCGAAGCATTTTTTGTCTGTCTTCGACCACTCCATCGTTCACATAACTGAAAGTATCATGACAAAGGTAATTCGCGCGCAAAACAGACAGAAAACGAATGCTCTCTTTCTAGTGAGCACCGAATCTGAGGGCATGACGGTTCGCTGAACACACAACCGACTCTACAAGAGCTAGCACAACGCCAACAGAACACCACGTAACACCGAAATGTAAGAAGCGCAAGGCCCATGGATATGGAAACAGGACGACAACGATATCAAGTAGCCTGGCAGTAATCTTTGAATACAAGAAAATTTGGCAGGAAAATCCGCATTTTTAATTAGATATATCCAATTAATGGGAATTTTGAGCCTCGTAATCTAGTAGTAAAGTGCGTGTCTGGAAACAGGTTGGCACTCTGCGGTGCGCAATGGTGTACAGCTGTAATACATGCAGGAGTCATCATCATATCGTGGGGCTGGGCTCCCATTGCAGTAACGATAACCACTGGTTGAGATGGCAGTGGCGATGACGGTGACTTTCAAGCAATCCCTGTGGGAACTCCAGTTTTGTGTATCCGGACCTGAGAAAGTAGGAGGGGCAAGGAGTTCTGGATAAAATGAGTAACAACCTCGGAAGCTCCACTCGCGCAGATCAGACAAGTTAAGGCGCTAGGTGATGATGTAGGCCTTCTGCAGGACAAAGGACACAGTGGTCACGCGTTGGCGATGCGGAAAGCCTTGCACACTGCAGATGACCGACGATTCATTTGGCCTGTGGTAGACAAGGCGGCCCGAAAGCCATTTTGAAATCACGAGGGCTTCCAGGCACCAACAGTCGTCGGCTGGCCATCTTTTCGAATAATTTATACAACCCTTTCGTTAGAGGGATTGGTCGATAATTAGTCAAAATTTGTGTGTCTCTTCCCGGTTTCAGAATTGGAGTAATAAATCCTCCCGCCAATGAGGTTATTTCCCCTTCCCGCTTAATGTGACTAAAAGGCTCGAAGTGCGCCGTATCTTTTTTCTAAATATTCTGGGCAACATTAAGCAGTGTTTCTTGCCACTTTTTAGCGGTTTCCCGCACCTACGTTTCACTGCAGAACACCAAAGAACTTCATACATTTTCACGGTGCATACGGACGACAGGACCACATTAGCACGACTGGCGAGCCAGAGAAATGAGGTTTGAAAAAAGAACTACACGAGTTGATCATGTAATACGGAATATTGGCAAAGAGAAGTGGACACCATCGGTGCACTACCGTACCTACTGACTCATCCGCGCTAGAGTAATAACGAAATATGTGATAGAGCTTTCCAGTGGTGTCTGCTGTAGGTACATTACACCTCACAACCAATTGTCGAGTGGACTTTTGTTCATCGTAAGTTTAAACCTAATGTAAATAAAGCATGGAGGCATACGTCAACCGCCTCACAGTCAGCGTGTTTTGTGCGTCAACGTTGACAGTTCCCGCTGTAATGCCGCCAGCATACAAGCTGCTGCCACTTCTGGCGAGACGCGTGCTGATTGTAGTGCTGCACTTTGAGGGTTCAACCCTGTCTTCGGATTGCTGACACCTTTTGCTTAATCTAGATGAACGACTGACTCGTTTTGTGTAAGGCTGCAAGACGTACTTCGGTGGCCGCATGTTTACGTAACTGTCTGGTAGAACAATATTTGGAGTACACGAGCGGATGTTAATAGTTGCTCGTGCCTACACGTTGATAGTGTTCAAGCAGTATGTTGTCAGCTTTCCTGGAAACGCAATGTGGAGTAAATTCTGTTAGAGCAAGTGGGCGGTAGCTACGTTGGATACTGATGCAAATTACGAGCATTTTCTTGATTCATGTTCTAAGCCGCAACTCTAAATGCGAAAGACGTAAAGGGAGTGAGATGTACTATGAAACTTCGATACGCACAGACTGCGTTTTAAAGCGGGAATTTAGTATTACTGGACTTCGTATTGCAGGATACTTGCGTGCCTTTCAGTGCTATCGATACCGTTAGCACCATCTGGAGTCCATTTTTCCGCTTGAAAGCCACATGGCTGGAGCTTGCGCTACAACAAACGTTTATTATTTAATTGCACGTTTTCTGAGCTCTGCTGATGTAAAGATGTTGATCGTCAATCAAGATTTTCGTGGATGCTATACATTTTTTAATACTTCGTCTCACTGTTACAGGTTTTTTTCTTCAGTGGACTACTAGATGGCACTATTGAGATGTGACAATCTTAAATTTTGTCATTTGTTGTTGTTAACACAATGGTAGCTCAAACTGCCGCCGCTCCCCCCCCCCCCCCCCCCCCTCCCCCGACTAGTTTGTTTACAGTTTACGGTATTTTCTCCTGACAGCTGTAACTCCCGCTTTACTCTTCTTCCTCAAGCCTGCATTCTGTTACGATTGGTTCCAGTTATACCAAAGCACTTCGTCTGTGTGTTTACTAGACGCAACGGAAGAGCGGCACAATGTCGCTATGTTCAGCTGTTCCCTTAGCGACGCAACCACATCACAATACATCTGCGTAACCACCTAGCAGAAACCAGACCATTTATTTCATGTTGTACGTTTTGTTGATTGCGTATTAATTGTGTTTTATTGTTGTAAAGGTATTTTCACACAAAAGTAACTGGGGCAGCGAACTTAATAAATGAATTATGTTGTTAATTTTAACTTCCTTTCAGAAATGTCACTGTTCGTACTAATTGACGGAAAGTCATCGAGTAAAACGGAAGTAATATCTGGTGCTCCCCAACGAAGTGTTATGCGCCCTTTGCTGTTCCTGAGCCCTCAGATTGTTTGCAGAAGATGCTGTTATATACCGTCTTATAAAGTCATCGGGTGATCAAAAATTGCATATCGATTTAGACAAGATGATTTGAAAAGTGGCAACTGACTAAATAATGAAGTGTGACGTCATCCACATGAGTACTAAACAGAATCCGTTAAATTTCGGTTACAGGAGAGGACACACAAATCTAAAGGCTGTAAATTCAACTGAATACTTAGTTACAATTAAGATTATTCGTAATTGTCATACCTATCAGAGAGAGAGTGTTGTGCAGAAAGCAAACCAGAGACTGATTTATTAGCACAAAATACTGAAAATGTAACAAGTCTGCTAAAGAGACTTTACATTATGATTGATTGCTCTCTTACAAAGGAGTTTTTCATTTCGGCAGGACCTTCTCATGAAATTTCAATCACCAACTTCCTCAGAGTGTGAAATTATTTTTTTGCGCCCACCTAGATAGGAATAAATGATGATGAACACATCGCCAAATTGGGTTGCACATCATCCATCCTACCGTCCAGACATGGCACCCTCTAACTTCTATGTCTTTGCGCCGCCTGAAGATTCTCTACGAGGAACACGGTTTGGGGAGGACGAGAGTTCAGTCATGCAGTGAAAACGTGGCTGCGCCTACAGGACAAGAGCTTCTACCACAACGAAATACATGCTTTTCCACAGCGTTGGCGTATGGCCTTAGAACGTGATGGAGGCTACGTAGAAAAATAGGACATGGACGAGACATGTTTATATTGTCACCAAATTCTGACTCTGAACAATAAATATGTTCTCAGAAAAAAATGTGGGGCATTACTTACTGAACGATCCTCGTAAATATCATAACCTAAAGAAAGAATCGATACAGCACAAAAAAGCTGACAAGGACAGGACAAAAAAACTGATGATCTAATCATTTGCAATACATATGGCTCGCATAGTTCCATGAAGCTATGTTACAAACCATTCTTTCTCTCAACACAGTGGCCGGACGAAGGATAGTAATGAAATGTAATGTCATCTAAACTCCAGTGTCAGACTTTCGGAAGTTGTTCAGGGAGAGTTTAAGCGTATCGTACAAAGAATTCGTGGACTTCGGTGACCAGTTACAGAGAACATCCACATCTACATGATTCCTACAGAATTCCTAGTTAAATGCCCAGCGATGTGTTCATCGATCCACCTTCAAACAATTTCACTACCATTCCACTTTCGAAAAGAGAGTGTGAAAAACGAATACTAAAATCTTTCCGTGCGAGCTTTGATGATGATATCATCATCATCATCATCATCATCATCATCAATTTCACTACCATTCCACTTTCGAAAAGAGAGTGTGAAAAACGAATACTAAAATCTTTCCGTGCGAGCTTTGATGATGATATCATCATCATCATCATCATCATCATCATATGCGAACCATTCAACGAAACATCATCGATATGGACTTTAAGCCGAAGGCCCACTCGTGTACCCTTTATTGCATGATACAAAGCTTTATGCCTCGCCTGGGCCCGTCAACACCGACATTGGACTGTTGATGATTGGAAACATGCTGCCTGGTCGGACGAGTCGCGTTTCGAATTGTATCGATCGGATGGAAGTGTACGGGTGCGGAGACAACCTCATGAATACATGGGCCCTGCATGTCAGCAGGGGACTGTTCAAGCTGGTGGAGGCTCTGTAATGCTGAGCAGCGTATGCAGTTGGAGTGATGTGTGACCCCTGATACGTCTAGGTACAACTCTGACAGGTGAGACGTACGTAAGCATCCAGCATCCATTCATGTCCATTGTGCATTCCAGCAGGACAATGCGACAGTTGGTAATGTCAGCTGATGTTTTTGGATTCGGCAGTTAGGTGCTAGATGCATATTATAAAATACGCCTGAGAACCGTGGGCCGCACGAATACTTTATTCGGGCCTCTGTTTGACATCCACTGAACTACAGATTTAACTCGCAACGTCGTCCAGAACTGGAGGACATTTCTATATTAACTCTCTTGTCTTGTATGTGTGCATCGATGCTGTTTCCTCTTTTCCTGTTCCAAGCGCGAATGTTACGTGGTAAAATTGCAGTTAAGCCTTGATCTCTCTAATTTTTACAATCACGGTACTTTCACGAGATATACGTAAGAGAAAGGAATATACTGTGAGTTAGGTGAAGACAAACTAAAACCTGAAATTAAACTTATGTCTGCGTTGTTATCTGATCAGAATGTCTCAAATCGATTGAAAAATTTCGTGATACACAAGATTAAAATGCAATGTATTTAAATAAACATTAATAGAACAAGTGTTTAAAACAGACTAAAAAGCATAAAATAGTTTCTCCTAGCCCATACACATTCGTAACCCGTTACAGACAGTCCTGAAAACATGTGCTTATTTCGAACGAAAAAGGTTGGGCGCGTGGAAAGGTAACTGACGCGCGAAGGGTTCACCTTAATCACTAACAATTTTATTGCACTGAAGTTATATGAGCTGTTGTGATTTTTCTCAACGACAGCTACTCTCTGCACTCTGTACTATTACGCACTGCATGCGTCACAAGTTTAATTTTAAATTTTACGAGAATTGCCGTAGATATTAAGAATTCACAAGCACAAACTACCAGAACAGTTTTAAATAAACTAATATTTTATACTTTGATCTATTGCTTTCGTAAATTTACTTTCGCTCCGCAATCTTTCCCACTAGTTCTGACCTCTACAATTTCTTGACTAATACTACGCACGTCTTTAGTTTTAATTCAGATTTCGACCACTATACGTGAACCATAAAGGGGTAATCTATCATTTCGCTACGCTGTGCGACAGGTTTTTAGCGGAATACGCTATTTCTAAACGTGTAACGTCTGTAGAGAAGGCGAAGCGTGCTGCAGTTACCAGCTCCCAACTACAAGCCGGAGCCTTAGCTCGCGATACGCAGTGAAAGAATCTGGCCTCTCTCCAAACGAAATAAACTCATCCTGGAGTTTGTTGGCGTATTCCAGGACCCTGCGCGCTGACCGCCACTTCTGCTTATTCACCAGCGTGCAGCATGGCCACCCGAAGGTAAATTTAGAAACGTCTTATGGATCGCGGATACCAGCCACCAGCCTCCAGCCGGCACGGAAACTGATAGTCACGGCAATTGTTTCCGAAGTCGTGTCATCTCCACTTCATCATACTCATACTCGCCGACCTCGCTTCCTATGGCGTACATGTCGGCCGCCATTACAGTTAATGGCACAAACTTTACTGCAGAACGAATAGGCTGCACTTCTTTGAAAACAAAACCTGGGCATTAGCCTAAAATGCTGATATTTGTTTCCGCTCCTCTAGCTCGATAGCTCTACCGAGTTTGAATTTTGATTTCAAGTTTTTTTAAATGCTAAATGTAATAGGACATTTTAATTTCCAGTGTCTATACTTTTACAAGTAAAATCATAAAGCTTTGTCAGCATGACCAGGAAGGATTCAGAATTCACACTCATAGCAGTGGAAGATCTAAAACAAAGTAGTAATTTTTTTACGTGTGAAATTTCATCATTTTTTTCACTTACTAATGGCTGCATTTGTTGCTATAGCTACACTTTTCTTCATAAGTTAGAGGGATTCTTCGATGAATTTTGCACAGCATACATACCATACTTACAGGTGTATGAAACTCTAGAATTTATTTAATTTATGAAAAAACGAATGAACTGTTATATTTTAAACTTCATGTTTTGAAAAAACACAAATTTTGTATTTAATTACCCCAATTTTTACCACAGTTTTTAATAGATTTGGAAAATTCTAGCGTTTCATACACCTTTAAGTATGGTTTGTATACTGTGCAAAATTCATCGAAGAATATCTTACTTATGATGAAAAGTGTACCTATAGCAACAAATACTGCCATTAGTAAAGGAAAAAATGATGAAATTTCACATGTAAAAAAATCATATGGTTATTTGTTCGAACTTCCACTACTATGAGTGTGAATTCGGAATCCTTCCTGGTCATGCTGACAAAGTTTTATGAATTTATATGTAAAAGTATAGACAGTGGAAATTGAAATGTCCTGTGGTGCCTCTCCTGCTGCAAGTCGGCTCGTTTGACGTCTTACCCCCTTAACTGACCGACAATTACCGAGTCGTATTTCAATTTTATTTTTCATTGCACCACACATTAAGCATTCTTCACGTTCCGTCCGCGCATGTGGAAGAGTCCTTGCTCAAATGCGTGCGCGCGATACGCACTGATCCGCAACGCAGTCTTAGGTTCTTTGAATACTGCTTCTTGAAACTTTGTAAGCAAGCTTTCGCGGGTAGCTGAAATAACTTTAAGCCTGTGACAGCTCATGTTTTTCCAGATGTCTCCAGTGAGTCAAAGTTGTGACCCTTCTTGCTGTCTTCCCTTGTTTTCAATATCCCCTGTTAGTCGTATCTCTATGGGTCCAACACTCTTTAGCACTATTCTAGGAAGGTCCGTGTTAAGTGTTTTTTTTTTTTCAGCCATCTCCACTGTAGACACTGGATTTTCCAAGTATTCTTCTAATGATCTGTCCCAGTATTCTTCCAATGATCTGAAGTCTAAACCCTGCTTTACCTACACCAGAGCCGATGATTAATAAGTTGCGGGGACGTGAAATGGAATAAACCAACGTATTTGTAGGACCTGATTCCAGCTGTGACTAACATAATTTAATCAAAAGATAATGCACGCCCCAGTCACATGTATGTGACCTCCACCTGTGTTCGATTTCAACGTGCATAACCACTGACAGATGCAGGTGCCAGCACTAGCAGTCGAGGGTAGATAAAGCGTGTCACGAGAGCGCGGAAAACGTGCAGCTGTCGTCGTCGTAATGCAGAAGCGGAGCGACTTATCCGATGTCCGAAAGGGCACTACCATTGGCTTTCGGGCCAAAGATGGCACCATTTGCGAAACGGTTAACTCTGTAAACATTTGCATGCCCCCGTGGTTCACGTATGCCGTGCATGACAAAACGGGGCTATCTAAAAGCGGTTCCGAGGCAACTCTGCCGCTCCAGGGGCCACAGATGACAGGGATCAACGATGGCTGCTAAGATGTGTACGGGCGAATGGACGTGCAACTACCAACTGACCCCGCCCACATGAACCAACGGATTACCAAGTGTCTCCTTAACCACCATTCAGAGAGCATTCCTGTATGGCCTTCGCAGCAGGCGCCTGGTTCATGCACCCCTTCTGATACAGGCTCCCAGGTAGATGCCATTTTCCTTGACTTCCGGAAGGCGTTCGATACAGTTCCGCACTGTCGCCTGACAAAGTAAGAGCCTACGGAATATCAGACCAGCTGTGTGGCTGGATTGAAGAGTTTTTAGCAAACAGAACACAGCATGTTGTTCTCAATGGAGAGACGTCTACAGACGTTAAAGTAACCTCTGGCGTGCCACAGGGGAGTGTTATGGGACCATTGCTTTTCACAATATATATAAATGACCTAGTAGATAGTGTCGGAAGTTCCATGCGGCTTTTCGCGTATGATGCTGTAGTATACAGAGAAGTTGTAGCATTAGAAAATTGCAGCGAAATGCAGGAAGATCTGCGGCGGATAGGCACTTGGTGCAGGGAGTGGCAACTGACCCTTAACAAAGACAAATGTAATGTATTGCGAATACATAGAAAGAAGGATCCTTTATTGTATGATTATATGATAGCGGAACAAACACTGGTAGCAGTTACTTCTGTAAAATATCTGGGAGTATGCGTGCGGAACGATTTGAAGTGGAATGATCATAAAATATTAATAGTTGGTAAGGCGGGTGCCAGGTTGAGATTCCTAGCGAGAGTCCTTAAAAAATGTAGTCCATCAACAAAGGAGGTGGCTTACAAAACACTCGTTCGACCTGTACTTGAGTACTGCTCATCAGTGTGGGATCCGTACCAGGCCGGGTTGACAGAGGAGATAGAGAAGATCCAAAGAACAGCGGCGCGTTTCGTCACAGGGTTATTTGGTAATCGTGACAGCGTTACGGAGAAGTTTAGCAAACTCAAGTGGCAGACTCTGCAAGAGAGGCACTCTGCATCGCGGTGTAACTTGCTGTCCAGGTTTCGAGAGGGTGCGTTTTGCTTCCCGCTACTTATACCTCCCGAGGAGATCACGAATGTAAAATTAGAGAGATTCGAGCGCGCACGGAGGCTTTCCGGCAGTCGTTCTTCCCGCGAACCATACGCGACTGCAACAGGAAAGGGAGGTAATGACAGTGGCACGTAAAGTGCCCTCCGCCACACACCGTTGGGTGGCTTGCGAAGTATAAATGTAGATGTAGACTGCTGTTCATCAGCGGCGAAGGCGTCCGAGGAGTGAGTGTTATAGCCTGGAGAATGTTTTCATGGTATCCCGTGGGTGATCTCATCATTCGGGAAGGCACAACGTATCAAGATAAGTATGCATTTATCCTTGGGAACGATGTCCACCCCAATATGCAGTTTGTTTTCCCTCGGCACTATGGCATCCACCATGAAGACAGTGCAACGTGTCACACAGCTCGCAGCGTACGTGCGTGATTCGGAAAGCACCAGAATGAGTTTATCCTACTCCCCTGGCCACCAAACTAGCCGGATTTGAACCTGACAGACAATATGTGAGACCACCTGAATGGGACTGTTCGCGCCATGGATCCTCAGCCTAGAAACCCAGCGCAGCTGACCACAGCACTGCAGTCGGCATGGCTCCTCACCGCCGTCGTTACCTTCCAGAACCTCACCGATTCTCTTCCAGCACGTTTCGCAGCGGTGCGCGCTGCGGGAGGTTTGTTATTCAGGCTTCTGACTGGTGGTGACAATATGACTGGACAGTTTATTAACTATTGTCTGCAAGGTCAGTAATATATAACAGGAACAGTAAGGGTCTGAATACTTTCCCGAGACACACAACAAGTTACTTTTATATCTATCGACGACGTTCCATTCGATGGATGCTGCGTCCTTTCCACAAAGATATCCTCAATTCCGTCTTAATTTCGCTCGATACCGCATACGCTACTAAGTGAAGGCGCACTAGTGAGAAATGCGTTCCAGAAATCAAAAAATACTGTACCCGACTGCCTTCATCCATGGCATTCATGTCGTCATTTGAGGGAAGTACGAGTTGGGTTTTTACGCGATGTATGTTTTGGGAACCCATGCTCGTCGGCGTATAAGAGGGAATTCCGTTCGACATTCCTCGTTTTTTTCACATATTTTGAGTCCTCCCATGTTGTGCTTAACCTCTGGGTGGATGCCTGTCATGCAGCGGATTCAGATTGCTAATATTTCCGTTAGGTTTGAGTTGCAGGTTTCCCGCACTCAGTTACTTTCAAATACGTTCGTTGAAAGTAAGTAGAAATTTAGCGTCAGATGAGCACTTAAGACGACAGCAGGACGATGAAATGAGTTTGGGTAGAATCGTCCACAGCTTCTAACTATGTAACAATTTCTAAAGGTAGGTGTTATCTTTTATAGACGTATTTCATATTAAATCTGCAGTAAGTACAATAGGATTTTTTATTGATCTGGTATATAACATCAATCTTAAAGTGATTACTTATACAATCTTCTATATGTACTGTAATTTACCAAAACAGATAAACGGATTAGCGACAGCGAATCCGAAGTAAAGGATGGAAAAGTCTTCAGAGCCTGAGGTGTGAATGAGCTCGTTGGGACATATCTTATAATGAAGAATCTGATTCAAATGAACTTCAACTAATGGAAAGTTATCATGATACTGAAACTGAACAATCTGCAGATGAATATAATTCCTGTTATCATTGAAAGAGCAGAAAACAAAACTTTCTAAGTCTCTTCCTAACAGACACGTGAGAACAAGGTCAGAGAATGTAACAGCTCATTTCTCTGACCCCAAAAGGAAGCATCAGCAATGGTTTCTGAGTAAGTTACTTCATCTTTTCTTAGAAAGCAGTGTTCACAAAATTATAGTTAACTGCACGCATTTATTTAAGAGATCTGGAAAGCATAATTTGAGACAGAGATGCTAGACCCACATCTTGAGTCTGAAACAAGGCAACTTTTCGGGATACTCTAACAGGAACCGTAATAAGTCCTAGAAGAAACACTAGCATGCTGTGGGCTAACTAGCTTAGAATCCTGTTACCTAAATATGAGCGAAAAAAAGGTTTAGATTTCTTCTGAGATATTTACGTTTTGAATCGTATGGGGCACAAGCCTTCGAAAAGATATTGACACATTAACCCCAATAAGAGAAATTTTTTAGACTTAAGTAATTTTTCGGAACACTTTGTTCCAAGTGAATGCTTGGCTGTCGATGAACAGTTACTTTCTTTTTGTGGAAAACGTTAATTCAGACAGTATCTTCCTAAAACGCAGCATTCCCAAATTTGCTTTGGTAGCTGCTAGAAGTGTATAAACAACTAACTTAGAAATTTAAGAAATTTATTAGCAAATGTGGAATGCTTGTGAAATTGGTTGCATTAGGTATGAAGGTATGAACTATTGGTGACACATGAAAATTTTAGCCAAACCACGACTCTAACCCGGATTTTCCACTTGTTCCGAGAGGTCGCCTTAACACCTTCGGCTATCCGAGCACACTCCCACAACGACGCAAGCTTCTAGATGAAATACGGTCTTCGACCCCATCGCCCCCAACTTTACTTTGATTCCTCTCAGGTGGTTTGAAGGAGACAAATGCATTCGACCTAAGTGTTACACGCCTCAACGGGCAAAATGACGATTGTGGGAAATTCGGGTTCGAGCTCAATTGCGAGTAAATTTCATAACTTTGTTGGCACTCAGTGAGTGTTTCTTTCAAGTAAAGCAGTGGTCCTACAGATGTAGAAGAGAGATTTGCTCAGCCTGTGAGCGGGACACACCGGAACATTGGTGCCACTGGTTACGCAGTATACGACTGGCTAAGATGCTACTACAATGGAAGGGACTAACTTATGTTGGATCGCTTAAAGAAATGGAGATCCCGACGAGTTTTTATCTAATAAGCAAAGATCTCAATATTATTATTCTTTTGCCTTAGAAGAGAATTGTATCGTCGTTTCATATTGCCCTAAAATGAATCAAGCTATTCTCTTGATATTTACGTTTCGTCAGTGATACCATTTATATTTATCTGAAATCCGAAATTTTAACTTTTTACAATATGACAAAAACTAGAGTTAATTTACTTGATCAACTAACTAAAAAAATGTTCGTGAAACATATGGCATATGGTTGTTATTTATAATATGTCATGAATACACTATACATATACCGAGCAAGATTATAGAACACCTAAACTAGTGGAAAGAACTGAATTTCTGCAGAGATTGACCTGGGAAATGAAACATCAAACTCAGATGTTCTCTCCCTCAAATTCCCATTTAATCACGACGGCGTCCACGTGTTCTACCGGGCATAAAATCAACTGTTACACACAATTCCAGGGAAGGTTTCTGAAAAAATCGTCTCTTAAGTGTAAAAGGCGTGTGTGTGTGTGTGTGTGTGTGTGTGTGTGTGTGTGTGTGTGTGTGTGTGTGTGTGTATCATTTGCATACTATACGCTACTGAAATTTTGTTTTGGAAATTTATGTTTTATTTCCATCATCATACATCTACAAAGATAGGAAAACAAATGATGTCATTTGATAACCGTTCCAGAGAGGAATTAAAAAAATCAAATGACGGACAGAAGTCACCCTAATCTCATAACGATATAGCACGCGCATATTGCAGGGTTAATATCCAATTACAGTCGTTACCAGCTCTAAATGCGTCTTTTTTTTTACGGATTATTTAGTTTTTGCACAGAAACTGGTTATGAGCTGAATGCAATTTTTTATGTAGCTCAACAGTCATGTTACTAAGACACAAAATTAAGAAATTATAAATATTACTTCGGAAGAATGAAGAATTGCGCCATCGAAGTCAAAATTTATCCCCTGGCACCCGCTTGACAAACTAAACCACGGCTCCGTCAGTGACTGGTAAATCGTTTGCGGTAAGTGCACCCGTAAGCACCAACTGACACACCTCGCAGCGACTCTAGAGTAGCGGCCGCGTGCGTATGCGTAAGGGCGCGCCGCGTTCTTTACGTAAGTGCGTGTCGACAGCGGAGGTCGCAGAATCCGTGTGCGCAGCGCAGCCAGCCTTGACCGCGCGTCACAGGCGCCGCGCAGGGCCGCCAACGCGACAGAAATACCGCTTCCCGAGAGAGCGAAGGAACAGCGGCGGCACAGACCTTGACGGCCGACTGCCCGCTGGCGAGCCAGTTCGCGCTTGGCACTGACAACGTCGTAGCGTGTACGCCTTCCTTCTGTCCACCGCTGTGTACGAAGTAGACTCGCCTCGTATCTACTGGATGTGTACGCGCTGTTTCCATCTCCTCACTTTGTACTGTAAGACAATTCAATCTGCTAACGAGGCGGTGTAGTGTTCCCGCCTTGTACTACTCCAGGCGAGCGATCATGTGAGCCCTTTGACGAAAGGGCAGGCTCTGGGGGACCAGGAATGCAGATTTCAGCAGAAGCCTTCCGAACTACTCCGCCACCGTACAATGTTTAGTAACTTGTGGAATTTCAGACGCAGGAATATATTTTTGTCATTTCATGTTAACGTAAATAACATCACCTTTTAACATGTCAGCGACCTTTTTATTGTCTATAGGGCTGCCTAGTCTTCCCTAAGAGGTAAAGATTGACAATTTTCAATCTACTTATAACGAAAGAAAATGATTTAGGATTTCTTCGTTTTCTTCTGGAACGGCTCTCATCAGAACTCCTATTCTGTATTGATACGCACACACAGCACACTATTTAACATCAGCAGCAGGAGCCGAAATTTACTGAGCTTTACTGGCCGCCGATTTGATCTTGATAAGATTGTAGCTTTTAAAATGGATCACTGACAGTAAGTATTTAAGTATGCCACATTTCGTGTTGCTGCTAAAACTACGGATTGTTTACGAGATCTATTCAAAAAATTGCGAAACTTTGTCCACAATTTTTTTCTACGTTTATCTTTTACTAATTGTGCAGGGTCTCCTTCGAAATACTCTCCTCCTCCACAACGACGTTTCTGGATGTAATCTTGGCAGCCTGTTACTAGATCGCACGAAGCACCATCTGCGAATTTTCTTTTACCTCGTCTGCAGTTGCAAAACTTCGTCCTTTCCAACTGGGTTTTCAACATCGAAAATTAAAAAAAGTCCGTAGGGGCCAGATCTAGGGAACACGGAGGATGAGGCAACACAGTTATTTCGTTTTTTGTGCTCTACGCACTCACAAAGAGGGATGAATGATGTCAAAGAAAGCTATTAGCATGGCTTTGACACTGACTTAGCGAGCTTTTATGGTCTTTGAGAACCTTTCCCGACCTACTGTGAAGACAATCTTGGTCTCATAACGGTGGACAGGTGTCTCATCACCAGTTGTGATTCTCTTAAGGAACATCTCGTTCTCATTTGCGGGATCCAAAAGTTCTTCACAGATTGCGAAGCGAAGGTCTTTCTGGTCTTGACTCATGAGCCGTGGGATGAACTTGGCGATACATTCCAAGATAATGTGTAAGGAATGCATTCTAAGATGCTGTTTAAGGATTTCATGACATGACCCAATGGAAATGTTACATTATTCTGCAGTATCTCTGACAGTCGGTCTTCGATCGGCATGCACAATTTCGTTGACGTTCCTGACAGTTGTCGGTAGACGTCGAAGTGCGTCCTGAACGAGGGTCATCTTTATCTTCCGTCCGGCCATTTTCAAACCATTTGAACTGTTTGTAACACCGAGTACGGCTTTCTGTATCGTATGGTGTGTGTCTGTAAAGATTTTCATGAGTTTAACGCAAAACTTGATCCAGACGCGTTGCTCCTCTAACTCTGCCATCTCTAAATTCGCAAAATGTGTGACATAACTTTCTACTCAATACAGCACTGAACAATAACTGACAGACATACAACAATGAATCTTTTGGCAGTTACACATTAAACACAGGCGTGTGCAGGGATGCTAACCGCAGTTCGCTCCAACATACGACAGACGCGTAATTACGATTCCAGAATTTTTTAAACAGGCCTCGTACACATGTTAGGAAGATGACAGTAAAATGCAAATACATTGTTCTAAAGGTCGAAAAGAAGTCAGAAAAAGGCGAAAATGCGTGAAACTTCTCAGTATTGCGGTGTACGCTTCTCCTCTTCCTCCTCCTCCTCCTCCTACTACTACTACTACTACTACTACTACTACTACTACTACTACTACTACTACTACTACTACTACTACTAATCCCCCCCCCACCCCACCCCCAACACACCGCTCCACACACTCCTGAATACTAGCTTTGGACTTTGAGAGCGTATGCGTTCTCTACATTCCTCCACCAATCATTTCTGTTCTGACTTTAGTGGCCCACTTTTTTCTCAGCCACATCGCTGCCGTATACTAATTAGGTGCCCTGCCCACATCACTCTTTTCTTCACCCGTCGGCCAATGCTGGCTTGTGAATGTAGCTCTACGAGTCCCTTTTTTTCTTTTTGTGTCTTGTCCTGCGACTGGAAGTCCCTCTTTGGTACAAACGTTTTACTCTGAAAGATTAACAGTTTTGCTCATCACTTTTAATGTTTCAGACCCATGTAGAGCTACCGGGAGAAGTAGACTTTGGTCTTGTTTGATTTTTAAAGCTTCGAAACTGCTCTACTGCACAGCACGTCTGCAAACCAAAAATGCTGCATTCGCCGTTGCGACGCTTGCCTAATTTGAATTTCCATTCGTTTTGTTAGTTGCATATGCTTTCCAAATATTTAAATACGGCTGCTCTTAAAAATGAATTCATCAGTTGCCCACAGGTGCCTTGCCCACGAGCACTTTCTCTGTTTTCTTCTTGTTAATTTGCAACTCTGCTTTGCTTGCAATATTTCTGTAAGCTGCAACTCCTCTTTGCTTATACTATCACTAACGGGACCATCGTCCGCATATGCAAGTTGATTTAGTGCGTTGTTACAAGTATTATTCCTCCTGCTAGCCTGGATTTGCTGTGTTCTGTCGATCTTTGCTAAAATTAATTTAAAAATTATCTGTGATGATGCATCTCTTTGTATAAGACCAGTTCTGGCTTCGAAAGTCCTGAAATTCCTGTAATGATCTTGACTCTGCAATAGATTTCCTCTGAACACATTTGTACTAGACGGACTAACTTTCGTAGAAACAAACTCTTTCGAAACACTGGTGATTGTGCGCCTTTGGATGCTGTCATAAGCTTTTTTGAAGTTCACGAAAACCACGTGAATTTCAGTATCAGCCTTCCTCTTTTACCTGGGAGTGTCTAGACACAGAAAATGGTCCCCTGCGCGGTACGCAGAGGGCCTAACAACATTACTCCTGCACGAGATAACATGTGAATCAGTACCTTCCTCTCTTTCCCCCCCCCCCCCCCCCTCCATAAAAAAAAGTTTTGCATTTGTTACGATTAGAACTTCACCTCAAGCAAAAAACTGTTGTCACACAATAAAAATAGCAAGAGTCCACGTTCATGACCGTACTAATTAATGTAACTTCCATTTTGATATCTTTTTTATTAGAATCTGACGAAACTGTGATATGAAATTATTAGTGTTACAATGGAGATGCATTCTCTATGGATTTCTGACAGTTTCGAGTCCTTATACGAGATGTGATCAAAAAATACGGCGAATAATTTTATTAGAAACGAAGTAATAATTTGACTATCTCCTTCAAAGTAGTCCTTGGCCAACAATGCACATATCGCAACGATGGATCCGCGTCAAAGCATTCTGAAGAGCGTTCAGTTGCTCTGTTGTGGCCAGTCTCAACGTCAGGAATGGTGTCAAAAACGTTTTTATTTAAGCATGGTTTTAATTTTTATCATGAGCCAGAAGTCTTCTAGTGCTAAATCAGATGACTAAGGCGGATGTGAACAGACAGGAACACGTTTCCCGGCCAAAACGACGCGAATCAAAAGCGATGTGTCGCACGGCTTGTTTTGATGAGTCAACCCACTTGCCCATTTTTCTGGTTTCTTTCTTTGTACGTCGCTTCGCAAACGCTGCAAAATACGGCATTTGCAGTTGTTCCCCTCAAAACTGACTGAACGCAATATGCAAGACAAAGTTTCATCTCAAGTTACAATATATCTGGATCTGAATGAAGTAGATCCTTCAACTCGTGCACACTCACAATCTTTTCAGAGATGAACGTTAGAGAACAAATTTTGCACTCGCCTCATTTGTAAATCATCAGTTAAAATGCTTTGCACGGATCCTTACAAGATGCTACGTTCTTCGGAAGCCCTCGAAAAATTATCTGAACGAACTATTTTTACCACTTTTGGCACGTTATCTTCTGTTTTAGAGGTTAATGGGCGTCGCGAACGTTGCTAGTCTTCTACCGACTCATTTCAGCCTTTAAACCGATCCTACCACTTGAAAACACAGGTACGGCGCTATCGTCACACACCACTTTCAAAATTTCGTGAGTTTGGTTGGTTGGTTTAAAAGAGGGGGGAAGGGACCAGACTACGAGGTCATTAGTCCCTTGTTCCTAACAAAACAATGCCACAAGTGTGAGAAAAAAACAGATGAGACATAACACAAAACAGAAAGGAAGGAAAACCACAAAACTGAAGGAAAGGAAATGAACACTAAAAGGAACAAAAGAGGGGAAGAAAACAACAGAGGCGCTAGAAACAGAAGAGAGTAAAACAAAAAAGCAAATTACAGTGGCTGGCTGAACACGAGAATAAAAAGGAAAAGCCAACCACTCTTACATTAAAACATCCACCCTAAAAGCACTAGGGCGGAGGACACAGAGGGACGAAGGACATGCGCTCAAACTTTGATCAAATGATAAAACCCACCCTCACGAATAAAACGTAAAACTAAATCAGCCAATGAGGCGCTGTCAGATAAAACTAGCGGCAACGAGTCCGGTAAACCAAGATTTCGTCGTTGGGCAGTCAAAGTGGGACAGGGCACCAGAATATGGTCGATTGCCAACCGGGCGCCTCTCCGACAGAGGCGGGTCTTCACGGCGCAAGAGGAGGGGGTGGGGGGTGGAGGGAGAGAACTGAAGAGGTAGACCAGGCGTTGACTCAGTAAGTAGGTTCAAATGGACCCACATTGCAATAGTTACTCAGAAATGAAGAGGCCTGCCCAGAATACAATAGTGTGGAGAGCTGCATCAAATCAGTTTTAAGAGTGAAGACCGCAGTTAAATTTTTGAGCATTTTCGATTCTAAGGTAGCTGATCAAATCCTGGGACTGGAGTTTATTACCGGTCTTGGTCGCTAACGGAAAGGTTGTTGCATACAGTTCGATTTCATATTACTATGGGCAAATATCCTGAATTAAACGTATGGCATAGTTAACGACGATCGGTTCGATGAATACAAACGGCAACTGTTAGAGTTGATTATTATTTGGGAAAAGACTACGAATCGTCACAACTTGTTGGTAAATTCAACGAGCATCGAGTTTTCTGAAGAATAGATACGAAGCAGAGGGACTGGACCGAGGCAGAAGAGCTCCACTCCCGTCAGACCGGAAATTCCAGACGCTCGGGCGAGCACCTGGTAAGCTTCCCGGAAGGTCACGAATTTCAACCACACGAAACTGGCAGGTATGATTCCAACAATGCACAGTGACATTCATCGTATCTCTTAAGGGGATACGGAATCGAATTTTGGGTTAAAAAATCGAATTTTTTTTTATTGGCGTATTATATTCTGCCATGTTTCCTCTTTAAAATGACGTATCATACATAGCTCTACTACAATTATAACTATTTTATTTTTATATATTTGTGAGATCGGGTATTGCGCTTTAGTTATACACGTCTCTCGTGGCTGACCATGAACTTTTTGGCAGTACCTTTAAAGTGACATGAATTCAAATATCCCGGTTTCCAGCGACTATTTATACACTAGTTGCCCGAAAATGTTTCTCTCTGGTTTCCTCAAGTTACTCTTTGACTTTGTGGCGGGACTGTTTTGTAAACAGTGTGATATAAGAAAGTAGTTGTTGTTGAGTTATTTCGTATTTAGTGCTTCATTTTTCGCAGTGAAAATGCCTAGAGCTAAAGCAAAAGTATTTAAAAAGCGTGTGAACTGGCAAAAGAAAAGAAATAATGATTCATTAGCAAAGCAAAGCAGTTCATCATCATCACTGTTGGAAAATGTGAATCCACTTATTACTGATTTGCCGAACGAACTTACACCAAATGAAAACAGTGCTTCTCATAAAAAACTAAGAGATTTGGAAGAGAAATATAATTTACTTGATAGAGGGAATGAAGTTTTTGAACTCATTGATACGAATATATTGTGTGAAGCTCTTGAAAACAGTTTGTGCTGCAAAAAATGTCATGGAAACGTTTCTCTGAAAGTAGAATCCCATGTTGGCCTGGCTGCCCAGTTTAATTTAATATGCAGTGTTTGTAAATACAGCTGTAAGTTTCCAAGTTCGGTTTCAGTAACTGTAAATAATGGATACAAGAAAACTGAACTTTATAGTGTAAATATTAGGTTAGTTTATGGATTGCGAGCAATTGGTAAGGGCAAAGCAGCTGGTGATATGCTATGTGGTGTTCTAAATCTTCCAAGTGCACCTTCAAAGTTTGAAGCTTACAATTATGTACTAGGATCTGCAGTTGAAGATGTAGCACAGAAGTCAATGCAGGTTGCTGTGGAAGAAGCAGTGGAAGAAAATGACGGCGGTCGTGACCTCACAGTGGCGTTTGATGGCACGTGGCAGAAAAGTGGCCACACCTCCAACAATGGTGTTGTAACAGCAACTAGTGTTGATACTGGCAAGGTTATTGATGTTGCAATAATGTCTAAATACTGTAGGTGCACAGGCAGGCTGAAAAATGAACACAGTGATGACTGTATTGCTAATTATTATGGTAGTAGTGGTGGCATGGAGGTTGCTGGGGTGAAGAAAATTTTTCATCGCTCTTCACAGTGGTATAATGTTCGCTATGTCAAATATCTGGGAGATGGTGACTCTAAAGCATTCAAAGAAGTTTTGGAAAGCAAACCATATGGGAACAATGTAAATATAAGCAAACTTGAATGTATAGGACATGTGCAGAAGAGAATGGGTGCCAGGCTGAGAAGGTTAAAATCAGTTATGAAAGGGAAAAAACTAGATGATGGGAAAACCTTGGATGGCAGAGGAAGATTGACTGATTCCATAATAGACCACATTCAGAACTGCTATGGCCTTGCAATCAGGCAAAATACAGGCAATCTTGAAGAAATGAGGAGAGCTATATGGGCTTTATATTTCCACACCGCATCCACGGATGAGCATCCACAACATGGTTTGTGCCCCAAAGGTGAAAACAGCTGGTGTAAATACAATAGGGGACTAACAACAGGAGAGAAATACATTCACCACCACAGTCTACCATCAGCCATCATGGCAGAAATAAAGCCCATTTTCAGAGATCTGGCTGACAGAAGTCTTCTGATGAAATGTCTTCACGGAAAAACGCAGAACCCCAACGAGTGCTTGAATAGTGTGATATGGCATCGTCTCCCAAAAACAGTGTTTGTCGGAATTAATACACTACATTTTGGTGTGTATGATGCTGTGGCAACCTTCAATCTTGGAAATATAACTAAATGCCAGGTCCTTCAAAAGTTGGGTATGTGTGTTGGTTCCCGTACGGTACGTGCTATGTTCTTTTTAGATCAGCACAGACTAAGGCATGCTGATAATATAATCAAGACATTAGTGAAAAAAGCAAGACAGGTGCAGAGGGGTGCCAAAAGAAGACTTGAAGATGATTATGAAGACTGTGAAGGGGGTATTAGCTACGGATCAGGAATGTTTTAATCTTCTTTCTCCGTTTCCCGTAAGTTTACTTTTTACTTCATCTAGGAACATTATCTCAGGTACTGGTCAACCTAGAAGTCTGAAATTTTTATGACGTAGTGACATAGGTCCCTATTACATACTGAAACAACGATTTTTTAATTACTTGATTTACAAAAGACTTAGGGGTGATAGTCTAGTAAAAAGCGATGGAAAAAATTTACTTAAAAATAAATGTACAATATCTCTGTAAGCAAATACTTTGACAATAAACTGTTGTTTCAGTATTGTTGTAACATATGAATGCACATACAGTAAAATTTTTACCTCTCTGTCTCCAGTAGTTTGTGAGAAAATGTTCCCTATAGTAGGCATATATTAACATTGCGGGGATAGGTGATTCCGTATCCCCTTAATTCCTCATGAGATACTTTCATTGAGACAATGAAAAGAAAATTACGTTAATTTGGAGGGGTTTGGTCTGATAGTTAAACAATTAATTGAAATCGTGGCACAGTAATTTTGCAGCTTTCAGTCCGACATAAATTATATATATAGTTTTACTGACAATGGCATAGGGAGTCACTAGGTAGACGCCTAACAGTGATTTATAACTAATTCATTGATTTCTCGTTAGGTCTGACGTTAACGCACCAGTTCAATACATTGAGCAAAAATTCAACATCCTGTTCCAGGTAACATCTTTGTTTCAAGAGCAGACATTAAAACTGACACTCACATTACCGGTATTTATGAACTTTGATAACCACAGAGGAACTTTCAACGAATGGCCCGGATCTCTCACAAGAGATAATCTCCCCAGTTACCTTATGGAACGTTCTCGATTTTCACTTTGAGTAGCTTACAATAAGCGATTGGAGAAGGGGAAAGGAGTGGGTTGGCAAGCCCATAAAACAGATATTGTTTGTTTCTATTAATGCCTTGAGACTGCAGCATCTAGGTCTGCAATATATCTACCTACTGGATTCCATTACCCATGAAGTCTCAGTTTTCACGTAGCCGAAATGCATGTTCCTGCTAATCCCAAAATTCCTGAATTGTTTGGAGATTGGTGTTATACCTTGAAGAAAAATTTAGGTTTGCAGGGTGTTCGTATGCGCTGCACCTGGGATGATAACCAACTGCTAGAGATACATCAATCAAAATCAAGCATTACAGAGCTCCGTACCATCCCGTTGCGGATGAGGCCCAACACTTCCGTTTACTGTCAGAAAAAATATACTCGATAGGAAAACACATGGTGAAAAACGTGTATAGGCTTTTATGTTTCATGTATATGCAGTGGAACCGCCAACTGTGTTTGCTGAGGACAATAATAAATAATAATAATAATAATAATAATAATAATAATAATGTGATCAACAACGATCACGGCTATCAAGGAAAAGGAGCCAAATCGATACCACCTGCACTGGCACGCGCAGGTATCATCTAATCGGAGCGGCAAGTCTGAGATCGGAAAGATACTGAATTCCTAGGATGAAGGATTTTTTTTTTAAAAAAGTCCGTTTGGATCTGATACATGAGAATGTTTAGCTGTGTATGTTAATGTGCAGTTTGGCTGGACTAGTATTTGTCACTGTGGTTGAGAAAATACGTAAACATACCCTGATCAAAAAGTATGCGGAATTCTAGACAGGATGAGTCAGTAAGGACAGCTCTGTGACTTCGACCATTTACTAGTCTTTGGATGTCCACCGAGCAACAAACCTATCAAGGACATTTCAAGAGCCCTAAAACTGCCCAAGTCGTCTGTTGGTGATGTGACTAAAGTGGAAACGCCAAAGAACAACCACCGCTAAAACCTCTGACTGATACGCGTCCTCGAACATTGCAAAGGGTAGTTGTAAAAAATCGAATCGAGTCAGCGGAAAGAACTACTTGTCAGTTCCAAAGTACCACTAGCGGTCTGGCTAACACAATGACAATGCGTAACGAATTCAAGAGAACAGGGTACAATGGTCGAGAACATCCTAACAAGTGACACGCTTGTGGAGTCAATGCTAAGCGATGCTTGAGGTGGTATACAGCACACGACGCCATTGGACAGTAGATGGACTGGCACAGTCATTTGGAGTCGTGAATCATGCTACACCCTGCGGCAATCTGAAGTATGGGTTTGGTTTTGGCGAAATGCCGGGATAACGTTACCAGCTATCATGTGTATTGCCAACAGACCGTACGGAGGAGGATGGGTTACGAATGTGTGTGTGTGTGTGTGTGTGTGTGTGTGTGTGTGTGTGTGTGTGTGTGTGTCGTGGTTAGCGTGTGCTGTACAGAGCGCTTAATTCGTAGCAATGTGGACTGCAGTCCGGATACTATGATTGTAGCAGCACAACAATGCATCCTGTCATGAAGCAGAATCCGTGAGAACGGTTTGCTGACAGTCACATTCCTAAAATGGATTGGCCTGCTGGGAAGCCTGACCCGAACCAAATGGAGGGCCTTTGGGATCAGCTAGAACGACGACTTCGCTCCAGATCGCAATGTCCCAACATCAGCAGCACCTCTGGTTTTGGATTTTGGGAAGAAATGAGCTGTCATTCTTCCACAGACATCCAGACATCTTATTCAAAGTGTCTCCAGCAGAGTTGAAGCCATCATAAAGGCTGTCCGGATACCTTTGATATGATGATTTACATTAATTACAGAAGAAAATGCGTTTTGTTCACAAAATTCATTAATCTGATTAATGTAGGTCGTACGCAGTAAACAATTGTATAAGACTAACAAGTACAACGCCACACGGTATCTACACAGGTGACCAATTGGTGACGTACGCAATGTAACAGCCACGTCACCATTACTAATTTAAGAGCCGCTACACTACAGTATGTGGATAAATTTGAGGAACACATACTTCTAACACAATGGCTACTCTGGAGACCTGCCTCCCAGAATGGCTCAGTACAGTCTAATTTGCACCAGCTCCGATCTACTTCACACTCATTTCCGACGTGAAACAGTCTAACACAGTTATGTTCGCGCCACAACTGACATTTCTAAAATGTCAAGCACGATTTGTTCAGCATATTTGCGAGATTCTAAAACTCTCTCAGAAGCATTTTCGCATTAGCTGGAGAAAATTCAAACACTTTTAGTACGAAACAAGAATGACCTACCCTAAATAAACGAATCGTGAGCGTCTACAATATGCCAGACTTTACCGTATGCACACAGTATGGGTTTATAACCAACCTTTATCAACACGAAGTGATTGATTACTAGAAAGGGCAACTGTATGTTTCTCAGTGGTCTGATATCTAATATGCCCTCAGGCTAAGTTCCGAAATGTCGCCTAGTGAATGAGATACGAAGTTAACCGAGTATGGAAAAGGATTTATTACTGCAATCAGAACTAAAAGCAATAACTCAACACTTCATTCTTAACAGGACGAAATCGTCAGGCGTGAAAGTAACTTTGAGTGTATCCTAAGGGCCTTTCCTCTTTAAGGTATACAAGGTGATTTTGCGAAACTGGAAGGAACTGTGGGAAACGACTGCGGCGAGGATAAGCAGCAGAAGAGTTCATGTGGACATACGGTCGAAAATTCATTTCAAGGGCAGTACAACCTCTGTAAGATTGGGATGAAATATCTTTGTCAGTGCCCCTGTATCAGCACCGGACGGGTGGCCCACCAGCACAGGGTAAAGGGGACGACCGTGTGAAATGTTCACCACGGCAACACATCCTTACGAATGCAGTCCGGCAACACATATCCTTACGAATGCAGTCCTTATTATCTACGAACTTGCCTCTGCGGAGACGGTTTCGTCGTTTATCTGTCGCAGTGGCCGCCACGGTGCTGAGATTTCTATCATCCACCCTATTCACATATGAAGCTACCATGGAAATGGGTGCTATTGTCAACCATCACAAGTCACCTGAGGGGTACGGAGAATCCCAATGGTATGGTGGCAGCGAACCTTAGCATCGGTTGATCATTAACGTGTGGGCAGAGATTATTGGCGACCACATATGGCGATCAGTCATCCTCCCAGAACGCCTCAAAGTCGAGGCATGTCTGCACTTCCTGTTGACGACCCTGCTTCCTCTGCTAGAAGACACGCCTTTTGCGGCTATGAACGGTAATGTTGCTACTACAGTATGGTTCTCCTGCTCGGTGACCCCTTGAGAGGGGAGTTCTTATGTGTGCTTTCGATCACTGAACCTGCACTATCGAAGATGTTTTGTGTACGGCTGTAAGTGAGTGTACCTCCCTTAGAACCCAATCCAGGCCATAGTGCCAGATGACCTTTTCTGTTCCTGATCCTCTCAGGGGATGAGCCTTGATTTAAATCAATGGGGCAGCTTGAAAATTTGCTCCGGATCGCGATTCTAACACAGGTCTCTCGCTTACTAGGAAGAAGCGATGACCACTGCACCATCCGTCAGACCAAAATTCTGAACTTACACCATATACAACTGGTGCAGTGCCCCTGCTTATTAGCGTCACATTACTCACGGGATGTCGCAGATTCCCATAAGACTTCGAGCTTTGTGAACATTTGTACTGAAGTGAGCACTGGCCGTCATCGCCATCTGTTTGTTGTCTTTGTGTCTTGATTCATAGTGGCTCCAGGAAGAAAAAAGTGTGGTTTTTCTACGTTTCCGAAAGAAAAGACGCCACTTTTATGTGCCCAAGAAAGTTGCAGTGCCAGAAAACAGGCGAAATACTAAAAGAACGGCGGAGAATCTGCGATAATTAAGAGAGGGATGCGGATTATCAGAGAAATTACAGCGCATACTGTGGCTTACCCACAGTAGTTAATCCAAGGACCAGTGATTGGTGATTTGACCGCCGCCCCCCCCCCCCCCCCCTCAAAGTTAATAAATGTAACGTTATGCGCATAAATAGACGACGAAACAAATATGACGGTTCGATTACACTGCTGGCCGTCGAGAGACATCAAAATTTAAACTACCACATGAAACTACTACTATGGAAAGATGAAGTTAGGCTTATATTCTTGGGAAGAATGCTAAGTAATGTTCACTCATTAACTGGGAAAATGACTCGTTTGACGAGGTCCAAAGTATTGCTCGTCAGTGTGGGGCAGACTAGTTCCAAAGAAATACAGCGCGTTTCGTCACGAATCGCTAAGTGACAGCATCACGCATATTCCCGTGAAACTCTGGTGGCAGACCATCCTCAAGACAGGTGCTACGCATCGCGGTGACTGCCATTCTTATGATTACGAGAGCGTGCTTTCTATAATGAATTATCCAGCATATTACTTCCTCCCATAAACTGTCAGCGAAAATGACCGCAGAAGGGAGATTATCAGAGAAATTACAGAGCATGTGGTGCCTTACAGACAGTCGTTAGTCCCAAGGACCGTTCGCCAGTGTACAACTACCTCTGTACTCCACAAGCCACCTGACGGTGTGTGGCGGAGGCTACTTTGTGAAACACTTTCACTTCTCCGTTTCCTGTTCCAGCAGCGAATGGTTCGCTGAGAGGTGATTGTTAAGTCACCAAGTAACCTCTAATATCTGTAATTTTACTTTCATGATGTTTCCGCGAGGTATACATGGGAGTAATCAGCAAAATGCTTAACTCAAGGAGCGCACCCTCTCGAAATTTTAACAGCAAACCACATCGTGACTCAGAACGCCTCTATTATAGTCTGCCAAGGAGTTGGCTTACAATCTCCTCGATGGTTTCGTGCTCTCTAAATGAACCTGCAACGAAACGTGCTGCTCTTCTTTGTATCTTGTGTTTCCTCTATCTGTCCTATAAGATAAGGATCCCAGACTGACGAGCAGTTGTACTCAAGTACTGGGTGAACGGGAGTTTTGTTTGCTACCTCCTTTGTGGGTGGCTTACACTTCCTGAGAATTCTTTCAGTGAATATCTGCCTAGCATCTGCCTTATCTAATATTTGTTTTATGCGGTCGTCCCACTTTAAATCCCTCCGTAGACATATTCCAAGACGTTTTATGGAAGTAACTTCTTCCAGCAATTCTTCTGCAGTCGTCTTAATCTTACAATAACGGGTCAATGGCTATACTCAATACATTACGTTTTTTTTATGTCGGAGATCAACTGAAAATCCCTGCAGCAAGCATTGCCTTCTGCAGGTCTTCCTGCATTTTGCTACAATTTCCTGGCGTGTACGACAAATCATGCCCCAGGTCATTTGTATAATTATATTGTAAAAAGAATTTGTTCCGTAATTCTTGTGGTATCCCCGAAGTTACTTTTACTACTTAAGATTTATCTTCGATGATAATGACCTGTTGTGTTCTGTTAGCTAGAAAGACTTCAGCAGAGTCAGACGGCTGGCATGAAATTCCGCACCCTCGTATTTTGTTCATTACGCGGATGTGCGGAACTTTGTCGAACGCCTTCTGGACGTTAAGCCTGCGTCTGCTGATTTCTGCGTCTCCTGGACGAAGGAAGCAAGCAAGCTGAGTTTCACACGATCGTTTTCGAAACCCATGTCCATTCCTACAGGAGATTTTAAACCAGAAACGTCACAGTATGCAAGCATAAGATAAGCCACAAAAATTCTACTACTAACCGACGTCACAGAAACAGGCCTATAGTTTTGCCGATCTGTTCGAGGACCCTTCTGGAAAACGGAAATGACCTGCGCTTTTTACCAATTGCAAGGACCGCACCGCTTTACCAACGAGCTAGGGTACACTGCTGCAACAGGAAAAATGGGGTGGGGTACGGAGGCGGGGTAGATAATGGTATTACCAGAAGTTTGGAGTCAGTTATTTGATGTTTTATTTTTAATTATTTAGCTTCAGCTTATTTACTTAAGAGTGCACGTCCGATGTTTGTTTACTCTGGCATCCGAAGTCAACAACACAGCAGCTCATTAGTGATACTGAACGCCACAGCAAGATGTCTACTATAAAATACAAACAGAAAATACGTGAGCAACAATCTGTTATATGTTATTTATTAGCAACAATTCTTCGTTGTGGAGCGGCCATAATACACAAGACCTAAGTCGGCAATCAGAGATAGATAGATAGATAGAGAGAGAGAGAGAGAGAGAGAGAGAGAAACGGTGTAATATGTGCAATTACGAGAGTAGCGAAAATTAGGTACTGCTCGCCAGCACTACCAGACGAGAGACTTTTCGTGATAACACAAGCGCTGGGAGAACGATTTGCAGCAGCGAATTAATATCTTCGCCGACTAGCGTAGTCATAACGGATGACCTAATCAAGCAAAAATTACATACATTTACGCAGAAATAGTAATGAATGCTACAGGAGCACCGTCCACTACCCACCATAAGTTAACTTGCTGAGTACTGTTGCAGTTTTAAGTATCTTCTGCGTCAGCCATCAATCACTTCACTGCGCGTTTCGATGGCTCACACTGTCTCCACATGGAAAATCACGAGAAACGCTTATGTAATAAGGTAACACAGTGGAACGCCACACCTATAATTACAACCACAAGCAAACGCTTATTACGCGACGTACTTCTTTTGCTGTTTTACCTCTGTCCATATGCACACAACTTGTTCGCCACATTACTTGGTGTTTTAATGAGAGTCGTCTGTGCTCTTCGCGAACGACAAACCGAACGTAATCGTAATTCTGCATCTAAGGACGATGGTATGAGCTAACGAAGCGCCAAGAGGAGTGACTCATAGAAAACTACATTTATATGCGTCGTCAACATCTGTTCTCCGCAAGTCACTGTGTTGTATTTGACGAAGGGAACACTGCAGCAGTATGCTTTGTGAGGGCCTGGGACGACAATCATGGTTGCAGATGGCGAAACGTGTAGTGCGGTGATGACGGCCAGTTGACGCTCTGTACGCTAATGAAATAGCATTAGCAAGACATACCACGTGTACCGGTATGAAATGAGCGTTAAGATACAAATATGTCGATAGGGAACATTTGATGTGAACGAGCCTTAATTTTTTTGTTTGATTGGTATGACATCTGTCAAAGATATTTAGTATACATCAAGTCATCGAACAAACATCATCATATGTTTTCATTTTGTTAACAATTTCGATCTTTGTACCACAAAGTTATGATTTGCGGAAAGCATTAATTTTTTGTTTTCATTTGAAAAAAGTGCTGCAGAGTCGCATCGAATGCTTGCCGAGGCATATGGTGATCATGCTCTATCAGAAGCAACATGCAAAAGATGGTTTCAACGGTTCAGAAATAATGATTTTGATGTAAGAAATGAAGAACGAGGAAGACCACCAAAAAAGTTCGAAGACGCCGAATTGCAAGCAATATTGGATGAAGATGATACTTTGCGGCAGAAGCAAAGGGCAGCAATGCTAAATGTTGCACAACGAACAATTTCTGACCGTTTGAAAGCTATGGGAAAGATCCAAAAGTGTGGAAAATGGGTGCCACATGAATTGAATGAAAGATAGGTGGAAACCGAAAAACCATTTGTCAAATTTTGCTTCAAAGACATGAAAGAAAATCAATTTTGCATGGAATTGTTACTGGCGATGAAAAATGGATTTATTTTAAGAATCCTAAACGGGAAAAATCATGGGTTAATCCGGGACAACCATCAACATAGACTGCAAAACCAGATCGATTCGGCAAGAAGACAATGCTCTGTGTTTGGTGGGATCAGGAATGTGTGGTGTACCAAGAGCTTCTAAAACCCGGTGAAACTGTGAATACTAATCGCTACAGACAATAAATGATCAATTTGAACTATGCATTGATCGAAAAAAGACCAGAATGGGCCAGAAGACATGGCAAAGTAATTTTTTTACACGACAATGCACCTGCACACAAAGCAAAACTGGTTCAGGATACAATCAAAACACAGCTCGGAGCTGCTACCCCACCCGCCGTAGTCACCAGACTTGGCCCCTTCCGACTACCATTTGTTTTCATCAAGGGGACACGCATTGGATGAGGAACACTTCGATTCCTACGAAGTAGTCGAAAATTGTGTGTGTGATTGGTTTGCTTCAAAAGATGAACATTTATATTGGCGTGGTGTCCACAAATTGCCAGAAAGGTGGTCAAAATGTATAGAAAGCAATGGTCAGTGCTTTGAATATAATGTTTTACTTTTCAATTCAAAATTAGTGTTTCATTTTAACAAAAAACGCTTTTCATACCGGTACACCTGGTACATTTACTCGATTTAACGCTACAATAGAATCGACTCCATTGGCCGTGGCGAGGGCAGTGGATACAGCACGCAGAACACGTCGCTGCCGTGCAGGTTGGCGGGCAGCAGGCGTTGCTCATATTGTTGCGTCGACCACCAGATCGTAGATTCCGTTTTACTAGGGCACTCTAAGGGGTGCGCCAGAACAAACACTAGCAGCTCTGCACGGAATGTAGAAGGCAGTAAAGAGTTAGAGCACCGCCTCTCCGCCAGAGTCAGATATCTACTCACAGATGCAAGTCGGAGACAGCAGCTTTTAGGGTGCCAGGCACAAAGGCAGGTTGATAGTGCACCAAACACCACCAGTTCGGCTCTCAGCAAGCCAGAGGTAAGAGTCCCCATCAGCGGATAAGATGTTGGCAGCTCACAGCGACTAGGTTTGGCACACCTGGCATGCAGCAATCTCGAAGGTAAAAGTCATTTGGCGAATGGTCGGCAGCAAGTCAAAAGGTCGCCACTGTAGCTGGCTCACTGTAACTGAATAGGCAGTGAGTTTGGAAGCCTGAGCATTTATTACTGTCCATCTGAGACAATGAAGTTATGCCTACCCGAGGATGGTCTCTCATGTCATTATCTGGACTGCTCAGCGTTCTTCGCCACACCTTTGTGTGTAGACAGTGGTTTTCAGTGGTTGCTTTCTGGCATGTTAGCGGGTTGACAGGTGTTCTTGTGAAAGATTTACTCGTTCGCTGTACGTTAGCATCACGTTATGATCCTCAGTTAGGTCATGTTGCTGAATTAACGTTTCGGGCTTCTCGCCCGAAGGAGGCGAAGCAATAGCTTCCAGGGTGTGCCACATTATATGCACTATCGCCTCGCTGCCTGTTTGTCATTCTCATTGCTACATGGCGCGCTTGCCTGGTTTAACTTGGCTTAGCTCTGGGTGGAGAAAACTTACAAGATTTCGGATTTGCTCACGGAAGACTTTCTGCGGCCCAACAGGTTAATCGTTCCCCCGCCCTCTCCCTCTTGCTACTCCTATTCCACTCCCAGATATTTGTTTTTTTCCAGGCCAGAATTGCTCCAATTTTTGTATCGTGGTCATTATGAGGGAGATATGTTGGAGGCAGTTTTATGTTCATTGACTCCTTTAGTGACATGACTGCTATACTGTAGTTTGTTGAGCGTCCATGGCACATTCACCTTGATTATACGAAACGGACGAATCATGTAGTCTTTTCTACCTCATCCGTCAATCCAGCTACGTAATCGGTTCCAGATATATGAACAATAGTAGTCTAACGAGGGCCGTGCAAGCTATGTCTTTCCAGTGTGAATTATGCGTCATTTGCTAGACGTCTTTGGACCAAGAATCGTTCTTCGGCTATTGAATATGACTGGTAAGTCAAAATGAGTGTAGCCACTGAAATATTTTATACAAGTATCTTCACTGTAATGAACTTAGAAGACATTCACCACTGATGCTCTCCGCCAATAGCAGAAACAATATGTATCTAACGAATTGCGGGAGAACACCGGTTGCAAATGGTGGTTTCACAATCTACATGGATGTTCTCACAAAGTCGGGATGTATTCCTCCACGTTACTTCATCGTTCAAAACGAGCCAAATAAAAACTACGCTCCACAATGACGGAGTGGTGTGTCGGCATCCGCAGAAACAGGTGTAACAGGACATGTAGGAACGGCAGCACGACAGGCGCCGCCAACTGAACAGACGAATATGGGCGTCAGAGACGCTTCCACTGATTGATGGGAGGCGCTTGCTTTGGGCGTACACAAATAGCGGACTTTGCCCTCGGCAGCCCACACCTGCGGACTGTTCATCCGGGCCACACCAGGATGCTGTGGCCAAGGTTTTGCTGAGTAACGTTTCGCTGGTGCAATACTGCAATGATCGGCAGTTTGGGTCCTACCGACAACGAAAAGAATCGCTAAGGTTAAAAACTTTGAAATAGGAGTAGTTAAAAATTTCGGAAAAGAAGTAGTCAGTTCAAAAACTCAACTAGATCGGTACTATGGAACTAGGATTATCAAATACTATGACGTTATGGCAGAGGTCTGCAGTCGTAAGACTGGTTTGATGCAGCTCTCTGGGCTATTCCATACTGCACACGCCTCTGTGCCTAACTGCTACAACGTACATCCATTTGAACCTACTTACTGTACTCAAACCTTGGTCTCCCATCCAATTTCTACCCCCACTTTTCCTTTCATTATCAAACTGAAGACTACTTGATGCCTCAAGGATGTTTCCTATCAACCGATCACTAGGTTTAATCAAGTTGTGTCACAGATTTCCTTTTTCCCCTACTTGATGCAGTATCTCCTCATTACTTATTCGATCCACCCATCTAATTCTTCTGCAAACGCCACATTTCCAAAGAGCTATCCTCATCTCGTCTAAACTACTTATCATTCATCGTCTTCTGCACAAGGCTACAATACATACAAATACATTCACGAAACTCTTCGTAACACTTAAATTTATATTCGATGTTCAAAAATTTAATTTCTTCAAAAACGCTTTTCTTGCTATTGCCAGCCGGCATTTTCAGCCACCGTAGGTTATTCTGCTGCTCGAACAGCAAAACTAACCGATGTTTCGTGTCTCTTTTCAGTACCTAATTCTATCAGCATCACCTGATTTACTTCGATTAAATCTGATTTCCTTTGTTTTACTTTTCCACAACACCATCGATTCCATTCAACTGCTCTTCCAAGTCCTATGCTGTCTCACAATGTCATCGGCAAACCGCAAAGCTTTAATTTCTTCTTCCTGTACTTTAATTACTTACTATAATTCCTTCTTGTTTGCCTTTCCTGCTCCCTCAGTCTACAGATTGAACAACATCGCGAGGATCTTTGCCTTTCGCGGACAAGTGCTCTGCTACCTGAGCTATCCAAGCACGACTCACGCCCCCTCACACACACCGCTGCAGAGTGAAAATAATATTCTAGAAGCATCGAGATGGGCTACAACCCCGTGTCACTCCCTTCTCAACTACTGCTTCCTTTTCATATTCGTTGACTCTCCAAACTGCAGTATGGTTCCTGGTTTTATAAACATTTCGCTCTCTGCTATCTTCAGAATTTCGAAGGTCGTAGTGCAGTCAACATTATCAAAAGCTCTCTCTAACTCTAGAAATGCTATAACGTATTCACACCTAACTTGTCTTGTAGGGTTACTCGTAGGCTCAGTAATGCCTCGCGTGTTCCTACATTTCTACAGAACCTGAACTGATTTTCTCAGAGGTCGGCTTCGACCAGTTTTTACACTGTTCTGCAATTAATTCGTGTAACTATTTGCAACCGTGGCTAATTAAACTGATGGTTCGGTAACATTCACACCTGTTAGCACCTGCCTTCTTCAGAATAGAAACTTTAACATTATTCTCGAAATCAGTGGTGTCCTGTCTCATCTACCTTGCATATAGGGTGAAAGTTTGCCGTGGCTGGTTCCCAAGAACCTCAAGCATTCTAAGCGAATGTCTTCTACTCCAGGTTACTTTTTTCGACCTAGGTCTTCCAGAATGCTATTCTTCGATACAGGGACAGGCGTATCAATTCTGTACTACTGTCTTGTAGAACGACAGCGCCAAGTAGTTCATTTTTCTGGAATCAGACCGGTGTAACTAATGCGGAAGAACAATTAGCGCATTTGTCGCAAACTCTGTGCAGATTCTCAAGTGCTTTCCAGAGCAGAGCAGGCTATGATTCATTGGTAGTATACTAGAAAACTGCAGTACATCTGCAAAAGAGACTGCACACAGAACATCTTTACAGCCCATACTTTAATCCTACTGTAGTGTATTGGATCCGTATCAGAATGGACTTGCAAGAGACATCGATCGTACTGATACAAGGTGAGTGGACACTTGCTTGTTTGACTTGCGAAGAAAGGTAACAGAAGGGGAACTTCCTATGACAGACGTCGTACATCTCGCCAGAACCTGTTAACGAAAATTTCAGGAATCGTCTTTCACGACAGAAATTACCGAACATCAATACGCTGAAGACTATCCGTAATCACTGATATGTACATAAAGATCGTTGTTACCAATTTTAATACCTACCGACACTGAAAGCTTTGCAACATAGTAATGTCTATTTTAAAATACTAACTTTCGATTTAAAAGAAATACGCTATGTATTACCGTTGTTAATTTTTCCATCAATAAAATGATTCTTTTTCTGAAGACGTCTGACAACGAATCAGTGTAGTAGTTAAAGGTGAAGTTACAGCATTTGGAAAAATAACATTCCTACATCGTGTTTCGCTTACATGCTCAATTTAGGAGAGAAGAGGAAAAAATTACTGAAAGACTGAGAAGCTGCCTAAACTAAAAGAACTGTTATGTGGTTTGAAAAATGTAATAGATAGTAATGAGACCTATAATTCGAGCAGTACCTACTAGATGGAATTCAACTTTCTGGGTGATTGAAAAGTTTTTGCAGCATTTCCAGTGATTAATAACATATTTAACTATGCTAGCGCAACATCCACGCTAACAGCCACAGTAATTGCAGACCCGGCACATGGCTGTGTCATTCTGCGGCCCATAGAAGTGGTTACTCGTGAAATTTGCGTGGAAACGTGCGATGCAAGCAGTAAAGTGATGTCAGTAACTAGTATGTTGAGTATCAATGGAACAAACATACAACCAATACAGATAAGAGTAACATCGTAAGAAAAGTCAAGAAGTGCTTAGAACCAACTGGACATGTTTACGTACTAGCAATGTTAATGTTGCTCTGTGCCAGATGTAAGAACACATTTTAAAGATGCTTCAACATATCCGAAGTCAATCAAAACCATCAACAATTTTGTTGTAGCTGCCGAAACGATCGTCAGTGGGGATGGGCAACACATTGATAAGTTACAGCGAAATGGAGAACCCAAAATTGACCTCAGGTGTGATTATCATGAAACAGCACAAGTAAAGAATAATGTGCACACTGGAGCAGAAGTGGACCTACCACCGCAATACAGCTGATATCTGAATGCCTTCTACATCTTTACCAACATCCATTTTACGTATGTTATCACATCGTCGGTACTACCTATCCAAAGCAACAAAAATTGCACTTTGATATATAAAGCCACATCGTAGTCTTTTGAATGACTGTCCTCAAAACCAGGGTATGCTCACCATGAACAAATCAACAAAATTGAAGGAACAACTTCCCTGAATGTTTTTACAGTCAGTATACAGAAAGTTGTGGTATATGTAATGTTAATTATTGCTGTACTTAATCATTAACATTTGTGATCTAGGATACATTCGTATGGCCCTCTTACGCCGTTCTCAAAAATTCATGATTGAAAGTTGACGTTAAATTGAATACATCGATGTTTAGACGATGATGAAATCGAATTCAACACCAGCAAAGCACATCCCTACTTCACTCTGTACGTATCAACGCCACGGATATCATACAGATGAAATTAGACACGTAACAGGTCGCACAGAGGATTCAGGTAATCATATTTGTAACGCTCTATCCTTGACTGATACAGGATAAACCTAAGTCTACGGTTAATAATACGTACCTTGTTCTATGAACTTCTTCAAAACTATTCGCAGTTCTACAGAACTCAGTATGTCGTGATATTCCAAAATTAAGGTAAGTTAATTTGCAGAGAACAAATTATTGATTCTCTGAAAAACAATTTACTGTTTCCGGTTAACATAAACAATCGTGTTGTCTATAAGTAGTACTAACTATGCATGATTTATGATGAAACGTCATTTGCAAGATTCGCTTTTCCCCCACACAAACTCTGGAGTCTCCTCTGCTCACCCTGGCATTAATGACAGCGTCCGTTTACAGACACAGAATGATTACGCCGCATCACCAAAATATACTGCTGTTACCCGTATCAACGGTACCAAAAATCTCAGTTATAGAAGGAATGCGTTTCCATCTAAAACGGAAGTCCACTTCATCAATCAGAATCATCGAACAGATCTGAACCCCATTTCTGAATACGCGTCCATTTTTATAAAGTGTCGCACTGCCGGTGGTTGTAAGATGTCAGTAACTTCCACCTCCCTCCGCGTACAGTTCATAAACAGCATAGCCTACCGTGCAATTTAAGATTTCTTGTGTCGAGCCAAGTATATTACGCAAACTTACAGAACAATATAGCTCTGAACCATGCGCAGACCTGTACACGGCATGCAGCTATGGTTAGTTTTCTGCAGTTTCGCCCCATCGTGTTGTTTGCAGTCTTGCGTTTCTCGTTCTCTAGGCGCAGCCATAAGGAGCAACTAGATCCCTCACCGCCCGCGCAGACGCCCACTACTTACGTAACGCTTTGGTAGCTAATCAAGGAGTGCACTCTGAAGGCTCGTGCCAGCGAGCTTTTCTACGCTTATCCCTGAAGTGAGCGAGGTGGTGCAGCAATAAGACACTGAATTGATATTCGGGAGGACGGAGGTTCAACTCTCATCCCTAGACTTCTGTTTCAC
The DNA here is from genome assembly GCF_021461385.2 of Schistocerca piceifrons. NCBI lineage: Eukaryota > Metazoa > Arthropoda > Insecta > Orthoptera > Acrididae > Schistocerca > Schistocerca piceifrons. Next base: position 298,688,328 of record NC_060143.1, read on the forward strand.
GTGAGTTCCTTAAATCGTAAATCGCTTTACTGGAATGCCAGCATGGTTTCTTTACAAGAAACGGCCAAATTCCTGCCCAAAATCGCGCTTGCGCTCCATCTGTAATGGCAGGATCCTTGACGGGATGTTAAAATCTTCCTTTCTTCCAACTTTGAGCTACTAGAATTAGATTCTTTTTTATATCTTCCCTGTTAATACTGAGGCAGTGATCTTTTGTCAACGATTTGGAGCAAGTTATGGCTACTACAGGCGTTGTTATCTTCCTATCACATCGACAGTGTCTTGATAGTTTCAAAAAGGATGCTCTGCTGATACATCTACATCATACTCCGCAAGCCACTTGATGGTGTGTGGTGGAGGGTACTTTCGGTACCACTACCACTATCTGATCCCTCCAACCCTGTTACACTCGCGAATAGTGCGTGGGAAGAATGATTGTCGGTAAGCCTCCGTATTGGCTCTAATTTCTCGGATTTTCTCCTCGTGGTCAATACGTGATATGGATGTGGGGGAAGTAATATGTTGTCCGACTCCTCCTGAAAAGTGCTCTCCCGAAATTTCAATAGTAAATCTCTCCGTGATTAACAACACCTCTGTTGTAACGTCTGCCAGGGGAGTTTGTTTAGCATCTCCGTAACGCTCTCTCGCCAGCTAAACGATCCCGTCACGAAACGAGCCGCTCTTTGTTGAGTCTTCTCTATCTCCTCTATCAGTCCTACCTGATAGGAATCCCAGGCAGATGAACAACCCCGGCGAATCGGGCCAACAAGCGCCTTGTAAGCCACTTCTTTCGTGGATGAGTTACATTTCCTTAAGATTCTTCTGATGAATCTTGAATCTGGTGTATGCTTTTCCCACTGTTTTGTATGGTCATTCCAATTAAGGTCGCCTGGATAATTACTCCTAGATATTTTACGGAACACGCTGTCTCCAGCTGTTGGTCATCAATAGCGTAGCTATACAGTAGTAGATTTCTTTTCCTATGTCTGCGCAATATATTACATTTATTTACGTTCAGGGTCAACTGCCAGAGTCTGCACCATTCATTGATTCTCTGCAGGTCGTTCTACAAATTCTTACTATCTTCTGACGTTGCTACTTTGGTATAAACAACTGCATCATCTGCGAATAGCCTTAAAGAGTATCCGACGTTTTCTATTACGTCATTTATATATATTGTGAACAGCAACGGTCCTATCACACTTCCCTGTGGTACTCTGGATATTACCTTTAAATCTGCCGATTTAGTTCCGGTAAGAGCGACGTGTTGAGTTCTATCCACAAGAAAGTCTTGAATCCAATCGCAGGTCTACTCCGATACTCCGTAAGCACTTATTTTTTTCATTAAACGGCAATCCGGGACGGTGTCAAATGCCTTACTGAAATAAACGGACACGGCATCAGCCTGAGCGCCGTTCTTCACTTCGCTGTGGATCTCTTTGAGGAACAGAGTCAGCTGTTTCGCAGGATCTCTGTTTGCGGAATCCCTGTTGATTTTTATAGAGGAGCTGTTCATTTTCCAAGAAGGTCATAATTCTTGAGCATAAAACATGTCCATAATTCTACAAGAGACTGACGTCAACGATAGAGGTCTATAATTGTGTGGATCTGTCTTACGGCCTTTCTTAAAAACGGGAATGACCTGCGCTTTTTTCCAGTCATTAGGTACCTTTCGTTGATCAAGCCATCTACGATTAATTACTGTTAGAAGGGGAGCAAGTTCTTTCGCATAATCTTTATAGAATCTTATAGGTATCTGATCTGTTCCTGAAGCCTTTCCACTACTAAGCGATTGTAGCTGCTTTTCAGTTCAGCGATCGGTTATCTCAATATCTTCCATTTCGACGTTCGCACGACGATTGATAAAACTGACGGCAGGGTTCAAAAATTTTATTCCGTATTTTGTGAGATGGTAGTATGGACCAATATAAAAGAAAAAAATCCAGTCAACATGAGCTCAAAAATGCATACCTATGAACTATGACCACTTGTTCCGTAGGAGAGGAGTATTTACCAGTAGTGGAGATGGAGTGCTAACAGTACTTAAGGTATGTGTTTTAGATCCTATGTGGCAAAAGCAAGCCGTTAATGTGTGTTTTTCCCCTGGACAGGAAGTCAGGTATTGAAGTGTGGGCATGTGGACGCAAATCGGTTAGCCTATACTGACAGGTGTAGTACGACTATGTAGAAAACATCAGGTTGTAAATTATGTGACATATTTGCGGTGTGCTCGACACAGGAAAAACAACCAGCACACCAATGTGCTAACATATTGGGGTGCCACATGTAAAAATATCTGCGGTTATATCCGTTACACCCAGTGTGTTACGCAGTTTGCAAACATTAAGCTGACCATGTATTTTTCTGTCGTCGTAACCTAGCCTCCACCTCTCAATGTAAGATGTCACCGTTAAACTGTAGGTGCCCTTTCGCCAGTTGGACAACTGGGACATGTTATGGATACGTCCGTTGCCGAACAGGCGTCCAATAGAACAACTTGCACCAGACCATTTAGCTACACGAAATTATTAATCGCTGTATACATTATCACTAGTTTGGTACGGAACCCGAACAGCACGAACCCTACATACACATGTTTCTCTTTTTTCTATTTATTTATAGCAGAGGTTTCTCGGTGTGACATCGACGGTATACCTTCAGTTTTACGACAGATTTCTTTTTGGCGTATTTATTACGACGAATGACGTGACCAGCACTGTCACAGTGCATGGTTCAAGTTTCCGGAACGGCGTTATCTACCTTACTGAAACACTAAAGCAGGCCGAAGTTCCTAACTGCAGGTTGCTTATCTAAATTCTTGGTAACAAATTTTACTTTCAGTACTTCATACAATTATTGGGCGAATTAAAAAATTGAATGCGTTGTCATAATCCATTCAACGAAAATTAAAATCTTACGACAAAAGGTTAACAGTGTCAAAGGCTAAAGTACGACCGAAGTTTATCGCTTACTGCATTTTCGTTGTAACTTCACCATTAGGCAAGACGTTCTTAATTTATTACTTCTTTACTATTAATTCTAATCGCCTCACATTCTGCACACAGGATCCACATGTACCACTGAATATAACTGCACAATTATACCATTGTAGTACACACAGTTCGTGAGATACGATGTCAAACATTGAGATGTGCGAAAAATAGTTTTTCATAACACGTGATTTATAAAAATGGGCGTCCGATTCTTTGAAGAATAGGGGGTGTGAGTCACTCGAAGATGATCTGCAAGCTGGTCCACTGAGGAACTGGAAATGCGACAAGCGATATCTCTTGTCAACGACAAGGATACGCTTTCACCGAGGAAAATTGGCCAACCACCTCCACAGGACAAGCGTCGACTTGTTCGTGCTGCTAAATGTCAGAGGTAGTTTTAAATCATATGGCTTTTCCGTGAGCGGTATCGACATCCATGTGTCAGTACATGTACAAGCAACGGAGGATCAACACTACCCTCACATCAGGAAATACATCTTAGTGAATCGTTATGGACATTTTAAGCGAGTTTCAACATCTTGACCCAGCGAGGTGGCGCAGTGGCTAGCACACTGGACTCGCATTCGGGAGGACGACGGTTCAATCCCGCGTCCGGCCATCCTGATTTAGGTATTCCGTGATTTCCCTAAATCACTCCAGGCAAATGCCGGGATGGTTCCTTCGAAAGGGCACGGCCGACTTCCTTACCCATCCTTCCCTAATCCGATGAGACCGATAACGTAGCAGTTTGGTCTCCTCCCCCCAAATAACCCAATCCTCAACATTTTGAGCTCAAAATATTCTTTAGTACCCTCCAGCCGAGGTACTATTTTGGTCGTCATATATACTGAAGCGCCAAAGATACTGGCATAGGCATGCGTATTCAAATGAAGATATACGTAAGCATGCAAAATACGGCGCTACGGTGGGTAACGCCAAATAACACAGAAAGTGTCCGGCGTAGTTGTTAGATCGGTTACTGCTGCTACAATGGCAGGATACCAAGATTTAAGTGAGTTTGCGCGTGGTGTTTTAGTCGGCACAGGAGCGATGGGACACAGCATCTCCGAGGTAGCGATGAAGCGGGTATCTTCCTGTATCAGGAATCAGGTAACCACATCAAATCCCCTACATCGCTACGTCCGGAAAGAGATCCTGCAAGAGCGGGACAAACGACGACTGTAGAAAATCATTCGACGTGACAAAAGTACAACCCTTCCGCAAATTGCTGCAGATTTAAACGCTGGGCTATCAGGTGTCAGCGTGCGAACCATTCAACGAAACATCATCGATAAGGGCTTCCGAAGCCGAAGGTCCACTCGTGTACCCTTGATGATTTCATGATTCAAAGCTTTATGCCTCGCCTGCGCCCGTCAACACCGACATAGGAATGTTGATAACTGGAAACATGTTTCAAATTGTATCGGCAGGATGGACGTGTACGGCTATGCGGACAACCTCATGAATCCATGGGCCCTGCATGTTGGCAGGGGACTGTTCAAACTAGTGGACGCTCTGTAATGGTGTGGGGTGCGTACAGTTGGAGTGGTATGGGACACCTGATGCGTCTAGATATGACTAACAGGTGACACGTGGGTAAGCATCCTGCCTGATCACCTGCATTAATTCATATCCATTGTGCATTCCAACGGACTTAGGCAATTCGAGCACGAAAATGCGGCACCCCACACGTCCAACATTGCTATCCAGTGGCTCCAGGAACACTTCTGAGTTTCAACCCTTTCGCTGGCCACCAAACTCCGCAGACATGACCATTATTATTGAGCATATCTGGGATGCCTTTGCAACGCGCTGTTCAGAAGAGATCTCCACAACCTCGTACTCTTACGGATTTATGGACTGCCCTGCACGATTCATGGCGTCGATTCCCTCCAGCACTATTTCACACGTAAGTCGCGTCCATGCCATGTTGTGTTGCGGCGCTTCTGCGTGCTCGCGGGTACCCTACACAATATTAAGCAGGCGTAACAGTTTCTTCGGGTCTTCAGTGTAATTCTGTGCCTCCTGCGTTGTAACTCCTCTTCTGAACAGGAGTAATCTGCGCAGCTTACCAGGCACATAGCGCTGTTCGCTGTACGGGAGATTGTCGATAAATGTTAGCTGGTCAGGGAATTATTTCCGCAGCTTTTCCAATAAATGGCACGAGGGAAACTAGCAAAATGTTTAGAATGCCATGGTTGTAAAAACAAGTGACCTTTATATTTTACAGTTACTTTCAATGTTCTGCAAGTTGCCTACCGTGTAGTTTGTTCTATTTGCTGTAATAGTTTGTCAATATCAGTTCTAGATATCATATGCACAGAAAAAATGAATGCAAGAAACCATTTCCGGGCTACAATATTTTCAACATTTAAAGATATCGCACGCGCCGATAAACAAATGAGACAAAATCATCTCCGGGCTGTAATTTTTTTTCAGGTTTTAAATAGCAATTAACGTCAAAAATGTGAAGATCAGCTTGCAAGTCATTAAGCGAAGAAGTCTCGTCTAAAGCAAAATTTTTTGTTATTGGTACATCTATTTCAGGAGATTTTTTTTTTTTTAGTGATGAATTTCGTCAAGGACGCCCAAGAACAGCTGTTACTTATGAAAATATTGCCGCTGTTCGGTCAATGCTTGAAGATAGAGTAAGACAGACATTTATTCTGGCGAAACTGGGCAACGGTATGAGTCAAATCCAAACATTTTACGTCCCTTGTTAAGACTTAAGGAAACACTATTGTCGATGGACTCTACATGAACTGATTCCTAATGAAAAACCGCAGAAAAACTCAGGAAAAAATCCAAGGTGGGATTTTCACATTTCATTTGAAATATCGTTACTGTTGATGAATCTTTGTTAGTATTCGCAGTGCTGGCAAGAAGATGGTTTCTAGGTTTTTTTAGGAAGTGGGCAATATTCTTATATTAGAGTTAGGACAGAGCTGTACCCTTTACCTCGAATTTTTGGAAACTTGTGAGAAAATATTTTCCAGCACGACAAAGCATCGTCGCATACAATAAAACTTGGAACTGAGTACCTCGCTGCCCTGTAAGTCAGCACCATGGTATTTCCAGCATACAGCCCTGACCAAGCACCTTGTGGTTTCTTTGTCTCTGAAGATTTGAGCGTAATGCGTAAAGGACTTTTTGGGCTTTCGTCATCAGATGAGGCGGTGAAACATTAGAGTAACTTGGTTTCTGATGTGGCTCAGGGAGAATGGTATCACTGGTTTAAGGACCGACTGGTTTCATCGAATGCAAAAATGGATTGATGTTTAAGGGCACTATTTTTCGAAAATAAAAATCTTTTTTTTTTAAACGAATCCTTTTGATCACTGTCACCTTCGCACAATAAGATGTACCCTACGCCAGGCACCTCGAAATGAGATGTACAGCAGCGTCTTCACGCGTAACACAGTGCTGTATCGCGTGGAGTGTGAATGAATTATGCTGCAGTGAGAATGAAGTAGCGCTCCCTGTAAACGCGTTCAGGGAACTATCTGAGTCAGCTACACTCGATTCTCGCGAATGTGATTTCACGGGACTTGGCAGCGCTGACACGTGACGCACACGCTGCAGCTATACAGCAGCGGTATTTCGCCACTCGAGCTCAGAACTGACTCAGCGAAAACGGAAGCGACAACTGTGCGATAACGTTTGTGTTTTACTCTGTGTAACGTCTGCAGCTCCGGCGATAAGACAGCGTTACGTAACCTTGAAGGGTGTGACCGAGTGATTAGTTTGAACTTTGTCGAAGACGACCAAACAGATTTCGCAATTACGTACTAGAAAAGCGGGCGACCTTACCGGAAACTGACACACCCCTCGACTATAACGGCTGGCCGTCTGAGAACTCTTAAGTAACGCCCAGTCACCACGTAACTTCTAGCGCTATTGGGAACCAATTTCTTTTTCTTCTTCCGTTACGGCTTCTGTGGAGCGAAGAATGGCCACTACATGAATCGCATTTTCTTATCCTCTTCCACTATTTGAGGATTTTTCTTCTTCTCTCCCGCTGTTCTTCCGAGATCTTCAGTACCACTTCTCCCGCATGCTCCGTGGGTGACGATCTTCCTGTATCCCCCTGCTGGGAATCTCTGGCGTACTGGTCGGTGTGTATATGCATATCTTATTTTCGTTCCCTCCCACCTTGATCCCAACAGTTCAACGACGACTTTGTTTCTGTCTTTGTTTTCCAATATTTTTTCGCAATTCTATCCACATTTTTTCTGATCCCATGTCCGGCAACAAGCTTCAGTATCGTTCTTCCCTAGGTCTTCCCTAGGTCTTCCCTAGGTCTTCCCTAGGTCTTCCCTAGGTCTTCCCTAGGTCTTCCCTAGGTCTTCCCTAGGTCTTCCCTAGGTCTTCCCTAGGTCTTCCCTAGGTCTTCCCTAGGTCTTCCCTAGGTCTTCCCTAGGTCTTTGCTCTTTTAGAGCCTGGTGGTTTTTTCTTTTCTCTCTTTCTTCCTAGTTCTGCACCATTCCTTCTTAGTGTTACCGTCTCTGCTGTAAATCGTACCGCATGCCTCACCGTCGGTTTGTCGTGTCAGAACTTTGCGTTTGTAGGTATTTATTATTGTATACCGTACGTCTCTGATAGTACAAAAGGCTGACACCATGTCTTCTATCACTCTGTAATGTCCCCACAGCAAATACCCTCTACCACGCACCAATTAATCATTTTCAATCAAACCATCCACATTCATTTACTTTGGGAAAGTTATATGATCTGATTTTCTAGTAATATACGCGGCGACAGCTCGTCGACGCCAAAATATTTGCTAGTGCGTTTATTCTTTGAAATAACAGAGATGCATATATGCATTCTCCATGGTTGTTAGAGGGGTAACTAGGACAGCTTCTGGAGTATCTGTTGAGGGATTGACGTGTTTCTGAGAGATACATATTCTGCTTTTCTTCTCGCTAAAGCGAGCCGATTAACATTTGTATCGTTGGCGGTTTGTTTTGAAGAGAAAGAGATTGTAAAAGGAAAATAATTAAGGCGTGGAATCACCGGAGATCTGGACATGTAATGGAGATGGATTTAATACACGATTTCCTCCATAAATAAGGTTTGTGACTTTTTTGTTCTGGAGTGAATGAACAAATGAGTTTTTTTTTCTGTATCATTTGTTGATCACGTTGGCCCTGTAATTAGTGGGGAAGTTTCAGCTGTGTCGAAGAGAGCCTGCAATCGCTGAGAGTGTTAAGTCGTCCAAAAAGGCTTTGTACACATCTGGAATTCACAGTCTTTCGTAAAAGGAACAAATTGTCCAAACGATTGATTCTCCCGATTGACTGCAGTGTTTAACAGTAATAATAAATGTAAAGGTCTCTTACAGCAAGCCAGCCGCTGATTACCAAGACGAAGGACTCCACCAAAGATTCTATCTGGCTGATTCTTTTCACCACGTAATGAAATCTTATATTAAAAACTATACATAGATGAAGGAGAGAAAGAGAAAGAGCGAATGAAAATAGAGATAATACTAAGAATCCTCCATTAGTCTAATTTTTCGCCTGTCTTATCACGGATCAGCCAAGAACTGGGAGGGCCTTACTTTACTGTATAGACTTATGTGTGAAGGTGAAGGGATCTTAAAAGACAACAGATACACGTCTAAACAGACAAGACATTACACAGAGATAGCGGCTAGCTGCATTGATCATCTATTCTTAGATTAAAGAGACGGCAACTTATTATCCGAACATTCAAAATGTTAAAACTCCCACACGTTTCCTCCCAGATATTTAAATTTATCCAGCAAAATATGAGTAAAAACGAAATATTAAAATCATTTTATTTTCTTAGATAATGAGGACTGCAAGAAAATTATGATATATTGGAGGTAAAAGTGAAAGAGGTGCATCAGACCATATCCTAGAACTGACGATAATGCATACTGGTGCCATGCCCTAATTGTTTTAAAGTGAAGTCACCATTGTCTATTTGCTATGTTTATAATTTTGCGCATCACGTTTGTATCTTTTCTGGCCGTCGCGTTTGCATCTTTTCTGTCCCCCCCCCCCTCCCCCCTCTCTATATGATGTGTAAAATTAAACTTTTGCCCAGGAAAAACCCGAGCAACATCGTCACTGTCCTTGTAACCGTTACATCGCTTAATTTTAGTTTAGGTTTCCTTGCTAGGTATCCTTTGAGCAGAGATTAAGTGGTCTTGTGGTACTTTATCTAGTACGTAAGATCACGAACACAATATATGGCTGAAGACTAGAAGCAAGGTCTGGTATTACCTGTGCACAAGAATAGCCGAAAGACAGACTGCAGAAACTTCAGAGGTACATCTTTATCCAGCACGATAAACGAGCAGTAAACCATAGGAGAAGACGACATATAAGCGTAGGTAAAAGACTGCAGAGCAATGAAAATCTGGCTGGATATTTGCCGATGCCAGTGATGTAAGAATGTAAGTTTCCGCTGCCTGCAGGTGGATTAAGTTTAAAAAAGTGTAGAGATTTAAGTATCCGGATGAAAAGTTCACCACACGCAGTTCATTTGAGCTCTGTTTAACGTAAAAGATACGAGTAGAAGGTAGACTTGCTTTTTTGTTTGCGAGAATCAACACCTAGTTATTGAGAACAAAGATAAAAATTTAGATCAACAGCATTCGTCCAGTCGTATTATGCAATGCAAAAACATGCGTCCAGTCGTATTATACAATGCAAAAACATGGACAGCGGAGAGAAATACACTATCTTCGACAGGCGGAGAAATTTTGAATATGATCAGGAGAGATGTCTTGAGGCAACTAGCAATTAAAGACAAATGACTACAGATTAGATAACGCGCATATAGAGAAACGGGTAAACTAATGGCCTCGTCATGTACAGGAGATGTCTACCTACAATATTTAGAATTTAGAATTAGAGAAAACACTATAGCTATGGCATGTCGCCTCGAACTTCCAACATCTTCCCGTTTCGTCAGTACTGAGATGACGGAATGAGATAGAGAACTGCCAAACAACTGCGTTTTGGAGGACTAAGATGGCGAGAGTGAGGGAAGGTGAAAATACTTACGGAAGCATCGTTACTCAGGATCTGTTATCACTAAATTATAGCTTTTACGTGCTAAGTGATGGTGTTTTAGAAGTCCATTGCTCTCTAAACGGATGGTGCAATATGACAACTGGAAGCAACCTACAGAATCCCCGGATTCTGGAGGGGGCGGGAGGGCTCTACGGAATCTTTGAAGAAAATCAGAATGGACAGAATGGGAAATGAACCAGAGAGTGTTTTAACCCCGTTTCACGTACGTGTATGAAGGGTAGGGGTGAAAAACTGAGGGAGTGGGCAGGCATAAATCATATTTCATTTATTACCCTAATGAGATGGTTGCCAACAAATAGAACCAATCTGATTATGCCATACGTACGTCACTCGGTTCGCACTTCCGTCTTAGAAGCGCTGATGGTTTGTCAAACTTCTCCGCAGCATCTGTTTTCTGATTTTAGTCAAACCTCATCGATCATCACGCAGTTCAGCCGCCACCTTGAGATAAGGGGACAACATACATTGCACACGAAATAGCCGAGTCTGATTTATGCACCGTTTCTTCTCACTCATTATGCATTGCCTACATATTCACATACTCCTTTGCCTTTAACCCAAAACTTTCAAGTCCAGGTACATTAGGCACTCTCGTACCACCAGGTACTATGGCTACAGTAAGCCAACCATTACCATGAGAGAATGTATCATTAATGTCAATACTAAAATTAAGTCTACAACCACAGAAAACACAAGGTCCGCCGACAAGTGCAGTAGCAGCAACACACTTAACAGGAATGCGGTTCTTCTTGTCGCCTGCTGTTGAAGCGATCTCGATGGTTTTATAGACTGACTGTTTAGAACGGCGACGAATTCTCCTGTAAGGCATCGTGGCGGCGTTCAATGCAGTTGCCTGTGGTGCAGCAGCAGCAGCAGCGCGAATGAGCCATAGTATTGACATTAATGATACATTCTCTCATGGTAATGGTTGGCTTACTGTAACCATAGTACGTGGTGGTACGGGAGTGCCTAATGTACCTGGACTTGAAAGTTTTGTTGATAGAGACATTATTGCCTATCGTACCTACCATATGGCATAACTTGCTAATAAAGACTTTGGTAAATCTGCGTATGTGTATCCATCAGCATTGAACGCCGCCACGATGCCTTACAGGAGAATTCGTCGCCGTTCTAAACAGACAGTCTATAAAACCATCGAGAACATCGAGATCGCTTCAACAGCAGGCGACAAGAAGAACCGCATTCCTGTTAAGAGTGTTGCTGCTAATGCACTTGTCGACGGACCTTGTGTTTTCTTCAGATACAGATATTCCCTGTGATGGATGGTGGTGGTGGTGGCGGCGGCGGCGTCGTCGATGTAATAAATTCAGCCGCAAATCTACTCACGTATGCGCGAGTAGAAGCCAGTTCGAAATGACTAATGAGAGAGAGAGATCGCTACGGCTAGAAAATTTCTTAGAAGAACGTAAAAGCAGAAGACAGATTGAAATCGCCGCCGCCGCCCTTTCACTCACTTTAAATTAGTGCGATATTGCAGTGTCTGTTCCAACGGACATGCTTATCTGAAGGAATATTACATAGTTCTTAGCAACATAGGACTGGCAATATATTTATCCGCCGGTACCACGCAGCGGTTGTGCGGGAATCACGTAATACGCGCAGGAGTACAGATTGTGACGCAGGAACGACGACATATGGAAGTTTCGGTCCGGCCGCGTGTCATGCATGGATAGTTAAATGGTTAAGGCGACCTCTCACGTAAAGCGGGAAATCCGGGTTCGTGTTCCCGTCCGGCACAAATTTAAACTGCCGTCATAAAGTTGATATATTTGCAACTGCGAATACATGAAATGTATTTTAGATCTGCTTCGTTATTAAAGTGAGCTACGGAACGTACATTTGTAGTAATGACACTATACCTAAAAATTATCTGAAAGTCTAGATTCAACGACAGAACAAATCTGTTAGCTGTATGATGTACAGCGCTAGAACAAGTAGAAATATACAATCAATATGAGTCCATATTTACAGGTATACATAAATGTTTTCTTTGAGAAAATACATATTACTCGTTGTTGTTGTTGTTGTTGTTGTCTTCAGTCCTGAGACTGGTTTGATGCAGCTCTCCATGCTACTCTATCCTGTGCAAGCTGCTTCATTTCCCAGTACCTACTGCAGCCTACATCCTTCTGAATCTGCTTAGTGTATTCATCTCTGTCTCCTACGATTTTTACCCTCCACGCTGCCCTCCAGTACTAAATTGGTGATCCATTGATGCCTCAGAACATGTCCTACCAACCGATCACTTCTTCTAGTCAAGTTGTGCCACAAACTCCTCTTCTCCTCAATTCTATTCAATACCTCCTCATTAGTTATGTGGTCTACCCATCTAATCTCCAGCAGTCTTCTGTAGCACCACATTTCGAAAGCATCTATTCTCTTCTTGTCCAAACTATTTATCGTCCATGTTTCACTTCCATACATGGCTACACTCCATACAAATACTTTCAGAACCGACTTCCTGACATTTAAATCTATACTCGATGTTAGCAAATTTCTCTTCTTCAGAAACTCTTTCCTTGCCATTGCCAGTCTACACTTTATATCCTCTCTACTTCAACCATCATCAGTTATTTTGCTCCCCAAATAGCAAAACTCCTTTACTACTTTAAGTGTCTCATTTCCTAGTCTAATTCCCTCGGCATCACCCGACTTAATTCGACTACATTCCATTATCCTCGTTTTGCTTTTGTTTATGTTCTTATATCCTCCTTTCAAGACACTGTCCATTCCGTTCAACTGCTCTTCCAAGTCCTTTGTCTGACAGAATTACAATGTCATCGGTGAACCTCAAAGTTTTAATTTCTTCTCCATGGATTTTAATACCTACTCCGAACTTTTCTTTCGTTTCCTTAACTGCTTGCTCAATATACAGATTGAAAAACATTTGGGATAGGCTACAACCCTGTCTCACTCCCTTCGCAGCCGCTGCTTCCCTTTCATGCCCCTCGACTCTTGTAACTGCCATCTGGTTTCTGTACAAATTGTAAATAGCCTTTCAAAAAAATGGCTCTGAGCACTATGGGACTTAACTTCTGTGGTCATCAGTCCCCTAGAACTTAGAACTACGTAAACCTAACTAACCTAAGGACACCACACACATCCATGCCCGAGCAGGATTCGAACCTGCGACCGTAGCAGTCCCGCGGTTCCGGACTGCGCGCCTAGAACCACTAGACCACCGCGGCCGGCAAATAGCCTTTCGCTTCCTGTATTTTACCCCTGCCACCTTTAGAATTTGAAAGAGGGTATTCCAGTCAACATTGTCAAAAGCTTTCTCTAAGTCTACAAATGCTAAAAACGTAGGTTTGCCTTTCCTTAATCTTCCTTCTAAGATAAGTTGTAAGGTGTAAAGAATTCGTGTTAGTATTTTGCAGCTGTGACTTATTAAACTGATAGTTCGGTAATTTTCACGTCTGTCAACACCTGCTTTCTTTGGGAATGGAATTATATTCTTCTTGAAGTCTGAGGGAATTTCACCTGTCTCATACATCTTGCTCACCAGATAGTAGAGCTTTGTCAAGACTGGCTCTCCCAAGGCTGTCAGTAGTTCTAATGGAATGTTGTCTAATCCCGGGACCTTGTTTCGACTCAGGTCTTTCAGTGCTCTGTCAAACTCTTCACGCAGTATCACATCTCCCATTTCATGTTCATCTACATCCTCTTCCATAATACTGTCAAGAACATGTACTCCTTCCACCTTTCTGCTTTCCCTTCTTTGCTGTGTTTACATCTGAACTCTTGATTTTCATGCAAGTGGTTCTCTTTTCTCCAAAGGTCTCTTTAATTTTCCTGTAGGCAATATCTATCTTACCCCTCGTGAGATAAGCCTCTACATCCTTACATTTGTCCTCTAGCCATCCCTGCTTAGCCGTTTTGCACTTCCTGTCGATCTCATTTTTGAGACGTTTGTATTCTTTTTGCCTGCTTCACTTACTCACAGGCTGTCAATAGCAAATAAACAGCAGCTATCTAGTGTAACAGACGAACCAGTAGTTTTTCTTTAGTAGCAGCTTTCTTTGTAATTCAAAGATTAAATTTAACTGTGAAACATTAACAGCAAAGCCGTATAGTGATAGCGTATAGTATACAATTCAAGTTTCTAGGATTTGCTTGTCTTTTTGTTTACCCTGACTAAGCATTTCCTAAAAGTTCGCATTCTGTCTGTGATGGACGGATCACGTCTAATGAACGAATATTCAGATTTAGTAATTGCTGCTCTGGTTCAGTGAGCTTTCTAAGCGTTTTCGAGGAATCGCTGTTCACCATTTTACGAACTTGTTTAATGCCATACGAGACCGCCAGCCATTTTAAGACTCGATGCACAATATCGAATATAAATAACCATAGCTGCCGTAAACAGAACAATTCAGCTAACGGTAGGTGTTTCATCCTTCTACATCACATGGCATGGGATCAACGTCTCTGCATCGCTGAATGGGGCTGGCCACGCAACACGAGGCAGCTGAAGGAACAGGAAAGAGAGACTGTGTACATTAGGGAGCAGTTACGGCACACGGCGGAAGTGTTCATTACAACATGGCCCAGAGACAACGTCTGGATGAATTCACTCGGGGAAAAAATCCTTGGCAAACTGGAAGAAGGATGAAGTTTGACGAGTGAAGCGGAGGCGTGTTCCAATGGCTCTGAGCACTATGAGACTCAACTTCTGAGATCATCAGTCCCCTAGAACTTAGAACTACTTAAACCTAACTAACCTAAGGGCGTAGCGGTCTCGAGGTTCCAGACTGTAGCGCCTAGAACCGCACGGCAAATCCGGCCGGCCGCGAGAGTGTGGTATTGTTCACAGCACTATATGACTTACATGGGGAGCGTTCGGAACCACAGGCACTGCTACCCGAGGGAGGCGAGGTAGACGCATCCACGTTCAACTACAGCAGCAGATGATTGGTTGGTTGTTTGAGGTTAAAGGGACCAAACAGCAAGGTCATCAGTCCCTTGTTTCAAACAGACTCCATTCTGCTAACGGGACATCTCAGAAAAGTCAGAACAATAAAACGGAAAAAGGGGAAACGTAAAAGGGCAGTCACGTTGTCAATAGTAAAAACAAATGAGGGAAGTTGGCAAGAGAACGAACCCAACACTATGCTGAAGCAGCATAGGCAAGACCACCTGTGACTTAAAAGGTACAACTGCTATAATGCAGAAAGTACGTATGGGAATAGAAAAACTAACCAAGCCTTAAAAAGAAGGGGTAAAAACAGAGTAAAAGGGAAAGAAAAGAGGATTCCGGTCAGGGAGGTGAATCGGGAATCTCTGAACACTGCGTACAGTGGGAGACACCCAAACACTCACCGCCCTGCCCCAACACCAGAGGGAGATTAAAAACTTTAAAACTGAGAATAAAAACCACTCTCCCGGAGGAAACCTAGAACCAGAGAGACCATCCGGGAATCGTCAGCCAACATCAAAGGTAAAGTGTGGGGGAGTCTGTACTTAGCACGCAGAGCCAAAAGAAGGGGGCATTCAACCAAAATGTGGGCCACTGACTGGAAGGCTCCACAACCACATAGCGGGGGTGGCTCATCACGCAAAAGGAAACCATGGGTCAGCCTGGTATGGCCAATGCGGAGACGACACAGTGTGGTCGAGTCCTTGCGGGAGAGGCGAAAGGAAGAACGCCATGGGCCTGGATCCACCTTAATGGCACGAAGTTTATTAGACAGTGGAGTAGCCTCCCAAGAATTGGCCCATGATTGTGCAAAGTGGGATTTGATGTGAAGCCGTAAATCCGCTGCAGGGGGGTTACAAAAAACGGGGGGTAAGTAACTGCTCCCCCAGCCAAACGATCAGCGAGCTCATTACCCGGGATACCCACATGGCCCGGGACCCATAGGAAGTCAATGGAACAAGCAGCACGGTGAAGATCAGCGAGATGGTCATGGATGGCAGAGACCAAGGGATGGCGCGAAAATCACCGGTCAATAGCAAGAAGGCCACTCATCGAGTCCGTACATAACAAAACGCGGTTGTGTTGGGATTGTTTAATAAAGGTAAGGGCCCGGGAAATTGCCATCAATTCCGCAGTAAACACCCCACATGAGGGTGGCAGTAGATGATTTTCCGTTCCAACAAAGGACGTGAAGGCATACCCAACATGATCATCAGATTTAGAGCCATCAGTGTAAAAAACAACAGCATCCCGAAACTCCCATAAAATTTGGCGGAAAAAGGAACGGAACACCACCGGGGGGATGGAATCTTTCGGACCGCGGCGGAGATCCATCCGAATTCGAGGCCGAGGAACTAACCAAGGAGGGGTGGAGGGGAGGGAGCGAGGAAGACAGGACAAAGAAGGAAGCCGAAAATCACGGTTAAGAGACACAAGGCGCAGTCCAACCGGTAAACCCGCCCGAGGGCGGGAGTCAGGCGGGCGACGTCCATGGTCTGGGAATAGGATAGAATAGGAAGGATGAGCGGGAGAAGAACGGATAGTAAGGGCATAAGACACCAGAAGCTGGGACCGCCGAACAGAAAGGGGGGGGGATCCCAGCTTCAACCAGGAGACTATCAACAGGGCTAGTAGGGAAGGCACCGGTGGCCAAACGGATACCACGATGGTGGACCGGATCCAGCACGTGCAGCGTGGAAGGAGCAGCTGAACCATAAACTTGACAACCATAGTCCAAACGTGACAGAACTAGAGCACGATAAAGACGGAGGAGGAGGGAACGGTCCGCACCCCAAGAGGAGTGGGCAAGGAAGCGAAGGACATTGAGTTTACGGAAACATCCTACCTTCAGGAGTCTGATATGGGGCAGCCAAGTGAGCTTGTTGTCGAAAAGAAGACCTAGGAAACGAAACTGTGGAACCACAGGCAATCTTTGTGCAGCGAGATAGAGCTCTGGATCAGGGTGGACCGTAGTACGGCGACAGAAGTGGACCACCCGCGATTTTAAAGGAGAGAATTGAAACCCGTTGGAGAGGGTCCATGCAGAGGCACGCCGTATAGCCACCTGGAGCTGCCGTTCTGCAGATGGCATCGAGGAGGAACTAACCCAAATGCAGAAATCATCCACATACAGGGCAGGGGCGACCAAGGGACCGACAGAGGCTACAAGTCCATCGATAGCAATGAGGAAAAGAAGGACACTCAAGACAGAACCCTGTGGGATGCCCGTCTCCTGGGTCCGTGGAGAACTAAAAGCAGTACCAACTCGAACTCTGAATGACCGATGGATCAGGAACTGGCGGATAAAAATCGGGAGTGGGCCCCGAAGACCCCACTGATGAAGGGTTAGTAAGATGTGATGGCGCCAGGCCGTGTCATAGGCCTTGCGAAGGTCAAAAAACACTGCAACCGAATGGCGGCGCTGGGAAAATGCCTGCCGAACTGCGGATTCGAAGCGAAGTAAATGATCGATTGGAGATCGTCCCTCTCGAAAGCCACACTGGTAAGGGGACAATAGATCCCGAGATTCGAGGACCCAAGTGAGCCGACGGGCTACCAGCCGTTCAAGTAACTTACAACCAACATTGGTCAAACTAATTGGCCGATAGCTGTCAACAGATAGGGGGTTCTGACCAGGCTTAAGGACAGGAACCACAATGCTATCCCTCCACTGAGAAGGGAAGTCACCCTGGAGCCAGATACGGTTAAACACCCAAAGAAGATGGTGCCGTTGTGGAGCACTGAGATGTTGAAGCAGCTGGTTATGAATGGAATCTGGGCCAGGGGCCGTATCGTGAAAAGAAGATAGAGCAGAAAGAAGTTCCCATTCAGTAAAAGGTTCGTTGTAAGATTCTGACTCACAAGTGGTGAAACATAAGGTGACAGCTTCAGCCTGCTGTTTTTGATGAAGGAAAGCAGCTGAATAGGAGGCCGACGCTGATGCCACTGCAAAATGGGTCGCAAGATGTTCTGCGAGAACTAATGGGTCCGTACAAATGCCATCCGGGAGGTGAAGGCCTGGGAGGGTGGACTGCCGATGGCAACCTTGGAGAGAGCGAAGTGTAGCCCATACCCGTGACAGAGGGACAGTGGAACCAAGGGAAGAAACGAATCGTTCCCAACATATCCGCTTGCTCTGTTTGATTAAATAACGGGCTTTAGCGCGAAGGCGCTTAAAGGTAGAAAGGCTGGCTACAGATGGGTGCCTCTTAAAGTGTTGCAAAGCTCGACGGCGATCACGGATGGCAATGGCAATGGCCGTACTCCACCACGGGACTTGCCGACGACGAAATTGTCCAGATGAGCGCGGGACAGCAAGGTTAGCAGCGCGAACAATCGCTTCAGACACGTCACGTAGGACGTCATCTATACAACCCGACAAAGAGGGAGAAAACTCAACCTGTGCAGTATATAGAGGCCAATCGGCGCGGTGGAAAGACCAACGAGGTAACCTCTCCATCGGGGAGCGGGAAGGGAGCGTGATAATCAACGGGAAATGGTCACTATCACAAAGGTCGTCGTGTGGCGACCAGTGTAATGAAGGGAGGAGAGAGGGAGAAGAAAGAGAAAGATCAATGGCAGAAAAGGTACCATGACCAGCACTGAAATGAGTAGGGGAGCCATCATTAAGAAGGCACAGGTCGTGGTCTGCAATAAATTGGTCTATAAGAAGACCTCGTCTAGATGGAAAGGCACTGCCCCACAAAGGATGATGAGCATTAAAATCCCCAAGGAGGAGGAAGGGAGGAGGAAGTTGCTGAAGAAGGGTGGTTAAGGCAGCAGGTGTAAGAGTCCTGTCAGGAGGGAGATAAAGATTGCATACTGTGACTGCAGAGTCTAAGTGGACCCGAACAGCAACCGCTTCCAATGTAGTTTGGAGAGGAATCCACGTGCTAGCAATGTCTGTACGGACCAACGTACAAACGCCACCAGAAGCCCGCAAGGGTCCGACCCGATTTCGACAGAAAACACGGAACCCACGGAGGGTTGGGGAGTGAGCATCAGTAAAATGAGATTCCTGGAGAACCACACAAGCTGCTGAGTAGGACGAAAGAAGGGATTTCAATTCCGGAAGGTGACGATAGTAGCCATTACAATTCCATTGGAGAACCACAGAACGATGGTTTAAATGAGGCTGAACACGCTAAATCCAGTCATACCGCCGGGTCCCCACCCGTCACCGACAAGGAGGGGGCGACATCCATAAACGACAGGTCAGAATCCGGTTGTGAAGTCGGGGAAGGGACCTCCGGTGACACCAGAGGCTCTTTGTCCCGGGACTTACGTTTCTTCTTCTTTTCAGGCTGAGATCGAGGAGGGCTGTGTGGCATAATGGAGCCAGCTGCAGCAAGATCAGGAACAGAAAGAGACCGGGCGACCTGGGGGCCGATAGACCGCGGCTCTCGCGGTCGCCGCGCTGCAGCAGACCTTTGACCTGGAAGGTGCCGGGAAGGGGCATCCCGGGAGAGGCGCCCTTGACCGGCAGACGCCGAAGGAGTGGGACACTTCTCCGGCTGGGGAGGGGGAGCAGCGCCCAGAGGAGAAGGTATGGGAGCTGCAGGGGAGGGGGGAAGGAGAGGGGTCCGGGATGGGGGTAAGGAAGGGGGAGGAAGGGATGAAGATGTAACCAAGGCGTAACTAGATGTCATGGACACAGGGTGCAATCGTGCATATTTCTTACGGGCCTCTGTGTAGCTTAAACGATCAAGGGACTTATACTCCTGTATCTTTTTTTCTTTCTTATAGACTGGGCAATCTGCTGAACGTGGAGAATGACTACCATGACAATTTACACATACAGGAGGGGGAACACAGGGACTCCCCTCATGGAGTGGACGTCCACAGTCACCACAGAGAGGGTCCTGGGAACAGCGAGAAGACATGTGGCCAAAACGCAAGCACTTAAAACACCGCATAGGAGGTGGGATGTACGGCTTCACATCACAGCGATAGACCATAATTTTAACTTTCTCAGGAAGGGTATCCCCTTCAAAGGCCAGGATAAAGGCACCAGTATCAATACGATTATCTTTAGGACCCTTCTGAACACGCCGAACAAAGTGAACACCCCGCCGTCCGAGATTGTCCCGAAGTTCCTCATCAGTTTGAAGGATGTGAAAAATCACACCTTGTACCATATTTAGAGACTGGTGAGGGGTAATGGACACAGGAATGGTGCCAAGATGGGTACAGGCACGAAAGGCCGCAGATTGGGCAGCTGAAACAGTTTTTATCAGCAACGAACCCGACCGCATCTTGCTCAGGGAGTCCACTTCGCCGAACTTGTCTTCAATGTGTTCCACAAAGAATAAAGGTTTGACACTGGTGAAAGTATCTCCATCAGTCCTGGTGCAAACTAGATAACGGGGGAAAGGTTTTGCCCCTAGACGACGGGCCTGGCCCTCCTTCCAGGGGGTAGCCAGGGAAGGGAAGGCCAAAGGGGAAAGAGAAGCAGCACTTGAGGAATCAGTACCACGCAGAGAGACGGCCGCAGAAGAGCGGCCAGAGTTTTGGACCCGTATGCGTTTCATCTGCATAGCGTCCGCCCTGATACCACCCACTCCGATCAGGGGCTCTCCTCACGGGCGCCACCCAGCCACAGCAAGGGCCGTCTGGCACGGCGGCCATTGCCGGGAGTTCCGATGCTCCAGGATGACGAGCAACCACTCCAAGGCATGCATGAGGAGGTCACAGCTCAGGTATCAGAAGTGTGATCCCTGTGTGTTCAGGGGGCTCAACCAAAAGGGTACATAGCGACCCCACCACACGGGCTGGCTACCGTGCTGGCTATGCACCCTAGCATCAGACAACGACGTAAAAGAAAAGGTGGAATGTACTAGGAGGGCACACGTCGGAGACACTAGGTAAGGTGCTCTTCCCCAAATGGCTCACACTACGGAAGAGAAATTTTGGAATGGAGGTCAAACCCCAGAGGGGGACCAAGGAATGCCAAAAGGAGGAGATGATTACACAACAAAGCCGGAGTGTAAAACCAACAGAACCAGGAGGATAGCGGGGGCCAACATAAGCAAGGACACCAATAGAGGGAGAGGAGAGGGCGAGGGGAAAGGGGTATGGAGGGGAAAGGAGGGGAAGGGAAAGGAAATGCAGCCCCGGAGAGAAAGAAGGCTGCAATGGCTCGGGGCCCCGTGCTCGCCACGCACGTATCCACAAAAGAGTTGTGGACCCCCTGGGGGGAGCAGCAGATGAGCGGTACACTGTGCGACAGGACGAAGCGGTCCACAACAGCGGGTGTAATTGCAACCACATCCAACAGGTACACAAGGCATGTAATTTGACGTTCCACAGTGTCACGCCGACAGCGTGGGGGTAGTCTCATTACTCGTCGATCAGTACGTTGTGCTCCGTTGGCATCCATACACCGGCGCCACCGCTTGCCATGGTGGTGGACCACCAACCGGGAATGCGGTCGCCTTCTCGGATCAGAGCAGTCTGAGTTGCATTTCTGGACGTACCCTCATATGGCGACA
Organism: Schistocerca piceifrons; assembly: GCF_021461385.2. Lineage (NCBI taxonomy): Eukaryota > Metazoa > Arthropoda > Insecta > Orthoptera > Acrididae > Schistocerca > Schistocerca piceifrons. The sequence continues at coordinate 298,709,815 of NC_060143.1, forward strand.
GTTGGCAAGGCGTAATGTAATGAGTAACATAATTTAACGTTACTTGTGTTGATGGTCCACGTGTTATGTTACGGCGTGGGGATGTATGATGTTGCAAATACTGACCAAATTTTTGAACACGGTGCACTCACCAATCAGCGCCATAGTGTCACTGTACTCCCGCATGTGCGTCTTTTCAGTGGTACATACAGTCGTGAGTTCATTAATTTTATAGATGACAATGGCGACCGCATCGAACATTGAGCGAGAGGATCACACACAGTCTCCTACTGTATCTGCAGATGTCAAGTCGATAATCAAGTTATTCTCACGTTTAGTGCAGCAGCAGCAGCACGTCCTTACCAATCTGTTCAAAACCACTGTTGATGCGAGCTCACAGCTCTGATAGGTTTTTTGGTAGAGGAGATATAAAAACAGGATTTTTCACACAACCCCACACCAAATATAGCATTGGATTACGTCAGAAAAGCGTGGAGGTCGTGACATGAACTTCTGTTCAACCCCACCCTGATCGATCCATCAGGTTCCCAATTTCCTGCATAAGAATTCACTATAATCATGATGGAAGTGGGGTGAAGCACCATCCTGTTGGTAGATGGAGTCCACACTGTCGGTCTCCAGTTGCGGCATGAGCCACTTTTCCAGCGCGTCCAGTGAAACATGTCTAGTAACAGTCTTTTTGTAAAATAAAAAGGAACTTAATTTTAAACAGTGAGGCTGGACAGAACACACTAACTTTTGGCGAATCTCTGATACACTGTACTATAGCGCGGGGATTCTCTGTTTCCAGATTCGCACATTGTGTGCGTTAAGTGTGCCATTCATGAGTAATGTTTTTATGACTTAGAATGAGTCTCCCACAAAACTTCTGACAGCTGTTGCAACCGTGCCGAAAATTTGTACTAACCATCATTAGTACTCAGGGCTTTTACCAACTTCAAACGGTAAGCCTTCAGCTTCTGTTTCCTTGCAATCTTCGTAACGGTCGGTTGTGGTATGTTCAGCTCTTTGCTTGCTCAGTGGATCGACTTCTGTGGGCATTTCACGAACAGGCGGTCAACCGTTCCTTCACTCCGAACACGCCTACACACCCTAGCAAAGACACCCTGAACTGCGCATACCATCGCCGAATGGAGTTGGCAGCTGATGTATCATTATTGAACTTCACGCTAAGGCGTCATTGCGCTGTTACGATAGACTGATGGGAATTTACGAGCTGCAGCCCACAGAACATATATGGCATGCCTTTTTATCTTCAAGACCGCTGTCAGCCGCATTCTGCACGGGCAATGAAGACGCTCCTGCGCCGTTTTCGATGGAAGTGTTTGTTTACCCACCATACAGCCCTTAATTGCTCTCTCCGATGTTCATCGCTGCTCACAGGAACGGCTGGCTACGAAAATAACATTTTCGCACAAACAACGAACGGCAGACCAGCGTTGAGAACTGACAAACCACAGGCGTCTGCTTTCTGTGACGAGGTACTGGAAAGATTGTGCGACGCTACGACAAATGTCAAACTCGGGGCGGCGACTATTTAGAGGGGTTGCTGGAAGGTATGGCTCACTGTAGCGAATAAAAAATTTCTGATTTTCACTGTGGTTTTCATTTCGCGATCGATCGGCCCTTACTTTCCGAACAGCCCTCGTATTTGCAGCCCAATGTACACTGCCCTGGCGCCTGTCGCCATCTTGCCTAACTGCTCCCAGCTGCCTTCTCGTGGCAGAATTGTGAACTGCGACTGCACGAATATACAACACTTCGTTTTTTATGAGTGATAAGTTTTGTCATATGTCAATTTCGCTACAGTAAATTTATGAAATCGCTTCAATCAATTAGGATGACCATGTACTGCAGCAGTTCTTTCTGCGCGTTCTCCATATTTCGTGGAGCTATGTTACTTAGGAATGACATCACGCTGAAGTTACTTTCAACCTTCAATTTTCTACACCAGTGTAGTAACAACCGAGCGATTTATTGCTGCGATGTCGCTGAAACGATTTCTCATGCTGCGGGCGAGAGTAGCTGTTGCTCGTCTGTATTGTGCTTGTGGCGCCTAATCTGCCACCAAACGCTCATACGGTGATTCCTCAATCGCTGTTGAAGATCCTGGTAACGGTTCCATTTAAAAAACGCAGTAGATTTATCTCTGCAGAGTGCAGATTACAGAAACGAAGGAGCGTACTGAGCGCTTATGAACTGAGTAACAATTCCATCTGCTCAGGTACAAAATGAAGTCTGCAACGAAGAATACGCAAAAGTAAGTACCCGCGACACACTTCACGAATAGGGCCACCGCTGCTTTCAATTGTTGCTAGCAGTAGACTGGTATGACATCAGTGCGATTCCCGTATTACGAAAACGAATAAAACAAGAGCTAAATCAGTGACCCATTGGGTAAGGTACTTCCATTAAGCAGTGATGGAAGATGCGATTAGCTGAAGTTGTTCAGCTGTGCTCTGGACGTACATTCCTTCTGATATGAGGACGTCTTAGAGACTAATGTAATTCGAAATTAGAAGCACAGTCTGTTCAAAATGGCCTTTAAGGATCCACAATTGGCAGGAACATGTGGAGATACGAAACTGATTTGCCACGTCCCGCACAGAGCACGCACAAACATTTCACTCAACTCGCTCTAACTCTCGGCGTCTTCTCTAAGAGATGCTGTTTTGATTTCAGTTTTATTAGCAATGGCAAATTTTTACGGTTCTCAACGTTATCGAATTTTCGACATGTGGGAAACGTTTTTGTCAGTGGATTTAGCTAACACATTATGTTAACGAAATCTTAAGAATACATCAAATTTTCATTTGTTACAAACCGAAACACTCAGACCTCTAACACGAGATGATTTGAGTTAAATGTGTCGTGTGATGCAGCGTTCTCGCGACAAAACCTCACCAGCCATCCATTTGGCTTCACTGCGAGAAACAGTGACAGCTTTACGTTTAACCTGTTACTACGTTTTCTAGGCAAACGTACTACTTACTTGCAACTTAAAAAATGCCTCTTCATCGCGGTGAGGGAACATTATAGGGTTGGAAGAAATAGCAGTGAAGCAAAATGCACTACTTTAGTACTGCCATCCGTCGTTGATAACTGTCTTTTGATGAATATTCAAAGTTATGACAACGCGTGATTTTGCATTGTAGCTACCTGAACTGCACATACTATTCAACTTAATCTCCCTCTAAGTTTTTTACCACGTCAATGGAAAAACGATAGGTGATTGAAGAGACCGTCATTGGCGTTATTTAATGACAACGACATTTTAAAAAAATAGCGCCATACTGCCATGCGTTTTTCCATGATGCACTGCGTATGATTGATAGCTTTGATCCTATCTTCAGATGTGCCTTTGCGTAAAGCTTCATTGCCGAGTGCCTCGACTGCAGACAGCATAATCTTTTTAAAATTATTGCTGCCAACATCACCTTTGAGTCCATATCAGTTCACTTAGGTTGGAATGGCACTGACAGGTGGCAGCCTAATAGCTGGGTGTCCGTACGTTTTTTGCCAAATCCTGAAGCCAAACGTCTCCCTTCACTATGCCACAGCAGGTGCCTTGTCAACACCATAATGGTTCGTTATAGGTACAGAAAGCTGGCTGAAGCCATAGATAAATTCTGCCGAAATTTTTACAAAGGCACAGACGGTGTTTAGAAAGGATAGATTGCATGCAACCGGTGGTGGCGTGTTTGTCCCGGTTAGTAGTAGTTTATCCTGTAGTGAAGTAGAATTGGATGGTTCCTGTGAATTATTATGGGTGGAAGTTACACTCAACAACCGAGCTAGGTTAATAATTGCCTCCTTTTACCGACCTCCCGACAGCAGCATTAGTGGCAGAACAACTGAGAAAAAATTTGGAATACATTTCACATAAATTTTCTCAGCATGTTATAGTCTTAGGTGGAGATTTCAATTTATCAGATATAGACTGCGACACTCAGATGTTTAGGACGGGAGGTAGGGACAGAGCATCGAGTGACATTATACTGAGTGCACTATCCGAAAATTACGTCGAGCAATTAAACAGAGAACCGACTCGAGGAGATAACATCTTGGACCTACTGATAACAAACAGACCCGAACTTTTCGACTCTGTATGTGCAGAACAGGGAATCAGTGATCGTAAGGCCGTTGCAGCATCCTTGAATATGGAAGTTAATAGGAATATAAAAAAAGGGAGAAAGGTTTATCTGTTTAGAAAGAGTAATAGAAGGCAGATTTCAGACTACCTAACAGACCAAAACCAAAATTTCTGTTCCGACACTGACAATGTTGAGTGTTTATGGAAAAAGTCGAAGGCAATCGTAAAATGCGTTTTAGACAGGTACGTGCCGAGTAAAACTGTGAGGGACGGGAAAAACTCACCGTGGTTCAACAACAAAGTTAGGAAACTACTGCGAAAGCAAAGAGAGCTTTACTCCAAGCGTAAACGCAGTCAAAACCTCTCAAACAGAAGCTAAACGATGTCAAAGTTAGCGTAAGGAGGGCTATGCGTGAAGCGTTCAGTGAATTCGAAAGTAAAATTCTATGTACCGACTTGACAGAAAATTCTAGGAAGTTCTGGTCTTACGTTAAATCAGTAAGTGGCTCGAAACAGCATATCCAGACACTCCGGGATGATGATGGCGTTGAAACAGAGGATGACACGCGTAAAGCTGAAATACTAAATACCTTTTTCCAAAGTTGTTTCACAGAGGAAGACCGCACTGCAGTTCCTTCTCTAAATCCTCGCACATACGAAAAAATGGCTGACATCGAAATAAGTGTCCAAGGAATAGAAAAGCAACTGGAATCACTCAACAGAGGAAAGTCCACTGGACCTGACGGGATACCAATTCGATTCTGCACAGAGTACGCGAAAGAGCTTGCCCCCCTTGTAACAGCCGTGTACCGCAAGTGTCTAGAGGAACGGAAGGTTCCAAATGATTGGAAAAGAGCACAGGTAGTCCCAGTCTTCAAGAAGCGTCGTCAAGCAGGTGCGCAAAACTATAGGTCTATATCTCTGACGTCGATCTGATGTAGAATCTTAGAACATGTTTTTTGCTCGCGTATCATGTCGTTTTTGGAAACCCACAATCTACTCTGTAGGAATCAACATGGATTCCGAAAACACCGATCGTGTGAGACCCAACTCGCTTTATTTGTTCATGAGACCCAGAAAATATTAGATACAGGCTCCCAGGTAGATGCTATTTTCCTTGACTTCCGGAAGGCGTTCGATACAATTCCGCACTGTCGCCTGATAAAGTAACAGCCTACTGAATATCAGACCAGCTGTGTGGCTGGATTGAAGAGTTTTTAGCAAACAGAACACAGCATGTTGTTATCAATGGAGAGACGTCTACAGACAAAGTAACCTCTAGCGTGCACAGGGGAGTATTATGGGACCATTGCTTTTCACAATATACATAAATGATCTAGCAGATAGTGTCGGAAGTTCCGTGTGGCTTTTCGCGGATGATGCTATAGTATACAGAGAAGTTGCAGCATTAGAAAATGGTAGCGAAATGCAGGAAGATCTGCAGCGGATAGGCACTTGGTGCAGTGAGTGGCAACTGACCCTTAACATAGACAAATGAAATGTATTGCGAATACATAGAAAGAAGAATATCCTTTATTGTATGATTATATGATAGCGGAACAAACACTGGTAGCAGTTACTTCTGTAAAATATCTGGGAGTATGCGTGCGGAACGATTTGAAGTGGAATGATCATATAAAATTAAGGCGGGTGCCAGGTTGAGATTCCTAGGGAGAGTCCTTAAAAAATGTAGTCCAACAAAGAAGGTGGCTTACAAAACACTCCTTCGACCTGTACTTGAGTATTGCTCATCAGTGTGGGATCCGTACCAGATCGGGTTGACGGAGGAGATAGAGAAGATCCAAAGAAGAGCGGCGCGTTCCGTCACAGGGTTATTTGGTAAGCGTGATAGCGTTACGGAGATGTTTAGCCATCTCAAGTGGCAGACTCTGCAAGAGGCGCTCTGCATCGCGGTGTAGCTTGCTCGCCAGGTTTCGAGAGGGTGCGTTTCTGGATGAGGTATCGAATATATTGCTTCCCCCTACTTATACCTCCCGAGGAGATCACGAATGTAAAATTAGAGAGATTCGAGCGCGCACGGAGGCTTTCAGACAGTCGTTCTTCCCGCGAACCATACGCGACTGGAACAGAAAAGGGAGGTAATGACAGTGGCACGTCAAGTGCCCTCCGCCACACACCGTTGGGTGGCTTGCGGAGTATAAATGTAGATGTACTCAATGTAAGCAAAGTCTAAATTATCTCCAGTGAATAATTTTTGACGAACTTGCTTTGAGAGCTACATCGCCTATCTTTAAACAGGTAAGTAATATACAGGGTCGTTCAGCTGCCCCTCCCTATGTTATAACTGGCCTTCATAAACCACCCGCGACCTTCTCGTATTTCCTCTTTCGCTACCCGCAACTATTAGTCTTACAGCAAAAATAACAGGACCTTTTTGTAGGAAATTTAATGCAGTCAAATTTTGTCGATCGCTACAGGACGGTGTTTTCGAGTTATTCAAGAAAAAAATACGAAAATTACCTTCAAACGTACCCCTACTCCCAGCCCCCACCTGTCCTGTCAGGATTTCTAGTATGTTGTTGACGGCATTCCCTCCTATCAATGTACAAAAAAAATCTGCCAATACACGAGTTATTTTGTCTTCTATGACTAGCCTTACTACGCCATCGGCTTAGTCCAGCACTTGCAGATTCTGGACACTGACGTTTGCGTAAATTGTACCTAACAATTTTGCGGATTTTAACAGCGTAAAAAAACTATTATTGTATCTGTCCGCCTTCTGACTACGAAACTACTGTGATTGTAGGGGTTAAATTTGGATTGAATTGTCACCGTAATTACGATTTAACGTAACGTTTTATACAAGTATTTTTCGTACACTACCCTCACGGGCACGTTTAAATTAATGTTAAGTAAATCACTAGAGAGCAAAAAATGTGTAATATCTAAAAGGTCGTGTAGTCGGAAATTTTTGTAAAGTGGTAGAAGGGAGCCCCACGAACAACATGCTAAAAATCCTGAGGGATGAGTGTCGGTGGAGGTGCGTTTGAAGGTCATTTTTGTCAGTTTTTCATTAAATCATTCGAAAACCGTGGCCTCCAGCGGAATCTTACACTATTACAAAATTTAACTACATCAAATTTCTCACAAAAAGGTTCTCTTCATTTTTTTTCTGTAGCACTTAGAAATAACAGATTGCGCGTGGAGAGCGAGAGCGTATGAAAATTTCTGGTGTGGTTTTTTTTTAAAGACAGATATAAAATTTAGGGCTGTATACGACGACAGCAGAATCACTTTTTATTATGCTTCAATTTGTGAGACAACGGGAGCTGTGTTATTAAGTTCGTATATCGTTGCTTTTATCTAGTAGCCAGCACGATTTGCCATAGTCATTTGGCGGTAGACATTACATATGATGGTCAATAAGTTACGTATGTTTCCGATGTTAGTAAAACACTCGTTAGAAAGTGACACGTACTTTTTGTAACAAAGCTAGTATAACACCCCAACGCCCCCCAAAAGTCAATTTAGACAGAATATCATAATATGAAGTAGGAAGAGTTATCTTGGCAAATATGACATCTTTGCCGATAAGCTAACACCTAGAAGCTTTCATAACAACAACATTATACATCACTGAGAATTTGTGTTATGAAAGGAGGAGGAAGAAACCTCAGATTTAATTAATGGACAAATATCCAAGTGGTAATTGCAATTAATATCTTGAAAGCTAAGTCCAAGGTGATGTTAGTCAGAGATAACTTTTATATGGAAGAGAGTTTTAAGCGCAACGAAGAAATTCAATACGCCTACAATACTCTCTCACAGAAGTCGCTTGCTGGCTCTCGTCCTGTAAAGACGTGCGAGAACTATTCTCGTCTTAGTTATTGAGGGTACGGAATGCGAAGAGATTGTTTTGCGTTCAGAAGTGTTTCTTGCGTGACGTGATTCACGAACTTCGGAAACTGATTTTCTAAGCAGAGACAGGAACTGATAGACGCGTTTAACCGTGCATAACGGGTTAATTGAACTTTAATGACGAAACCAGTGAATACTGGACTTGACTTTCAAATAGTTGGAACTAAAAGAAGAGTGGATCGTATATCAAAGGACTACACTCAATTAGTCTCGAGGAGGACACAATTACACGACTTCACGAAGATAATACAATTTCGCTGAAGAGTCAAGTTGTCATAACTGTCAAGAAACTTAATTTTAATAGAACTGACTTCACCAACCAACTGCGTGTGCGTGTGGTGCGAAAGTTATAAAGTATTTAGTGGCCAAGAATCAATAAACTGTTCGTTCCAAGTGAGATCTCAAGCGTGGACTACATTATTAAGTGATTTAATCAATGATAGTTAACCAACGACTGTTCAGCAGGGACAATTTAATCTGAATATCAAAATATCTACTTCATTAATTGAAAAGAGAGCTTTTGAACTTTTTTTTAACATTATGGCGTAGGTTCACTCACACGTGATCGAGGAATATCTGTGGATCTCGTTTCATACAGGTTAAACAACTCCATAGCAACGAGCCAACAACGTACGAGAAGACTGATAATCACAGTGTTTCCTCGCAACTGGTGTGTACGATGCGGATAAGAAGATTTAACAACTACTGCATATCCGGGCAATGAATCATTCAATCTTAAATCAGAAGAAGCATCCATCGTACGAGTTCGCATTTCTGTCTCCCGTTCACCAACGGGAACCTACGTCATCGCGCATCGTGTCTCAAGTCCACTGCGAGACCCGTGGCAGTAGCAGCTCTACGGCGTCGACAATACCAGCACGCGGTTGGAGTGCGGGGACGCCACACTAGATATCTGATATTGCCACCGTCTAGCACAGGCTTTCCCAAATTTTTCCTCTGGCGGAACATTTGAAAATCCTGGCGTTTTGATGGAACACCTAGTTTTATTCAGTTGTAACTTCAGTTTTAAATCTTGACTAATAACATACAGAAATCATGAATTTTTAAAAATTAATATCGTCAAAATGTCGCAAAAAGCCATGTTGCTAATAGTTTAGTTCTGAGCACTAGTTCGCTTCACGCGAACACCAGGGTGCCGCGGAACAGTCAAGGAAACACTAGTGTAGTACAATCTTTCGAGTCGAGATAGCGATTGTACCAGAGTGACTGGGCACGGTCCAGATCAGTGCCGGAGTACCTCGGGGAGCGGGCCGGGCGTGGGCAGGTAGCGGTGGCGCACGGTTGGCTGGCCAAGTGCGGCCCCTTCCGCTGGCGGCGGCTCCACCCACGCGTGGTGGGCGCTCCTCGCAGGTGGCGGTCAGGCACGTACGCGGCCTTGACGGGGACTGCGCTACTGCGAGTGCCAGAGTGATTCGACTAGCGGCTACACCAGCGAGCACTGCGCATGCGCGAACTTGCTTCCTCCGCTCTTGGTTTTGGCACGCTGAGAGATCTAGCTTGTGTCTACAGCGAGTACTAAATAGTTTGTCGGCTATCACGTAACTTGCGTGTTTGCGGTATGTCAACACGAGTTTACGGAAATCTGTTAAAAATAAGATTTTTCGAACGAAAAAACAAATTATGGTGAAGAAGATAAAGAACGAAGGAGGATACGATAACCAAAGTACCATGTGGTTATAATTAAACTGCACCGACTCCCCGACGCCCAGTGTACAATGGAATTTTCATATGGCGGCGAAACTTTGTAGATATTCTAATGCGTTAATGCCTAACCGAATTATGCTGGAAAAAATCAGTTCCAATTTTCGCCATCAGGTGCAAATCTGGCGCTGTGAATGCAAGGAATATTCCCAAACGTACTGGATTAGGAACAGGACTTGGACAAGAAATGTCAAACAAGTAAGAAAGGCATTATGCTGATTTTATTATTAACTGTCGTTTACACAATCAGCACTGGAGACGTCGTCAAGCTGCCGTACAGCCCCAGATTGGCACCCGTTGGCCAAAATTAGAACCAACTTTTTTTTCCAACGTAAATCAGTTCCACATTGACGCATTAGCATGTCCATTTAGTTTCGCTGCCATAATATAACTACAGCCCACGTGAGTAGCTGGACTTTATTTATAATCACCCGGTAACTCGTGAAACAAAGGAATCAGCTAGAAGCCAACTCTCCGGTGACATCAAAGATAGTTCGACGCAGGAGATTCATCTCGTGACCATGAGATTGTTGTTCAGTCCAGTGTTACTGATTTCTCGCCTTCAAGGGAAGTGGAAATTCTTTAACATTTTAAACGTACTCTGATGTTCTTTAGCGGAATCATTCGGTGACTTCACAGAGAGAAGAAACTCAAGAGGACGGGTGTGTCTCATTTGATTTAGGGGTGTTGGAAATTGTGCCAACGGAACGAAACTTTACGTTTACGGTGTCACTGGTCTGACACAAATCAAAATCCACTGGTAGATAGCACATCAAAACAAAACAAACCAAACCCTCAACTGAATAAATTTTGACCAGTTCGGCTCGCAGTGAACGAAATGATAATTTTAGTGCATACATATCAGTCTGACAAGGGAAGGCCATGATGTTGGGATTAGAGATTTACTTCAAACTTTAAACACTTTTCGAAGACCATTAAAACAATCTCCAGGTAGTAAGGTGTACTACTCTGGAAATTCCGAGAAAAGAGCAAGTTTTAATCGCTTATTATGTAACTGATGTGTTTGCGGGTAGGTGCCTGACAAAGTTCATGGAGGTCTAATGATTAAAGCTCGACCCACGCAAGAGGAATGTGTATGAAGCGACTGTTCGACTCCGCACAAACTTCATTTTTAATCTAGATATATTTTCATCACTGGTCATATTATTTAATGTATCTGACATTTGAGGGATAATGTAATTAAGAAACCACGTATATCTGCATGAAGTTTTAGTGAATTTCAAGTTATTTAACTACTTACTTTTTTCAATTAAATTTAATTATTAAAACAAACGTATTTATAACTATGACAAGTAAATGAAGAAACACATAGTTTTCCTGAAAATTTATGCCTGTCGTGTTTTGCGAAATCCCTTATACATGCAATCTAGTAATGTGCCCGGAAATACTTTGCACTACGACGCTTCGAGCTGCAGACACAGAGGCACGCCCCATTTGTCAGTTAACCTGAGTAGCGGTGAGATGTTGCTAACATACCAAGAACTAATAGTTTAAGTGCAAATTTTCTGAATATCACAGAATTTACTACCGAAGTAAAGGTTTGAATGGGAATCGAACCGTCGCCTCATACGCGTTCGTCTTATGACGCTCGAGCGATAACACTTGGCCACCATGAAATACCGTCCGGCACCCACGCACAAATACATCAGTTACATAACAGACGCGTAAAATTTGTCTTGCGATTTCCACGTAAACGCCAGGGTCGTGCGCCTAACTACTTGCGCATTATGTTGTTTTAATGGGCTACTAAAGGTGTACGAAGTCTGAATTAAATCCGTGATCACAACGTCATGCCCCACTCCCTTGTAAGAAAGATTTGTATCGTCGTCGGACCTACTCAACAGTAGCACCACAATCTCACGAGTGCGCCCGGCCTGAATGCCAGCCAGCCAGTTTGCGCCTGCGCGCTACACAAATGGAGTTCGTGCGCATGCTCACTGCTGAAGGGATTAAAGTACTCACTATCTTCAGCCGCCAGCGAACGATACGCAGATAACGTAGCGCCCTGGCAGGAACACGTGGAGCCGCCAGGCAAGGCTGCCGCGTCCTTCACAGGACACGTGTGTACCCTAGATTTCATTCAACTCGAGAACGCTTGGGTCTATGAAACTGCGGTCAGTGTCTTCTGGGCGACCTGCGCGATGTTTCTATTCGTGTTTTATTTGCTGCAGCAAATATACGCATTTTCTGACGACGACGTTACCGAATTTGACATGTGGAAAATTTTGTTATTAAAGTCACTTTAACACATTATGCGAACGAAATCTGAAGACATATTATATTCATCTGCTCAAAACAGAAACTCAGAAATCTTTTAACACGATATAATCTGAATTAAATGTGATGCATTATAATGCGCCCCTACGCCAGAATCCCAGCAGTTGTCCGTTTGCTTACACTGAACAAAACAAGGTTCCAACTTCGTAATTAATCTGTTATTAAATTTTATGATTTAACTTTCTAATAATTTGTAACAAAGAAAATTATGCATGTTAATCTAGGTAAGACAACGGTTAGGAAGAAAGAAGAGCGAAAAATTTTAATTACGCAGCTTTGAGCTTTCTACAGTAATGAGTTACGTGTGTCTCAAGTAACCCTACACGCAGTGCTATGCTTGTATAAAACGGATGGTGACTGGCTGTGCGGATTAAGTCCAGACACTAAAATATTCTGGAAAAAATTCCAAAGTGGTCAAAGAGTGGTTTAGACTAAGAAGCCAAGAACAAAGCATCATACCAGTTAAGAGGAGGAATCTGTAGCTCAAATAATTTATCTCCACCAAAATACCGGAACCATAAGAATATTGTTCCACTAGGGAGTACTGGTCCGGGGCAATGTTTTCAAAGACATCAGTAAAAATTGCAAAGAAACCTTTTAAACATGTAGTGGTCAGTAGGACGAGAAGAGCCCTAGTTTGCTGGCAATGTAAATGAAGCCTCTAGAAAGTAAAAATAAGTGATTGTGTTCGAACTGAAAGGAAGTTGTGTGTTAAGTTCTTTGCTGTTGTCGAACTTTCCTACATGGTCAGACGAACAAATTTCCAAAATTGTTTGCTAGACTGAGGGCAAGAAGTGGTGCCAACAGATTACGAAGGACGTTACAGATAAATCAGAAGACAGGATACGAAAGAAAATTACGCTTGGTAACGTGATGCACAATTTTAAGGGCTTCCAGGACAAATAAATAGGCAAATGACGGAAAAAAATTGAAACTGACAGGCTAGTGGAAATAAAAATAGTAGAGAACGAATGAGAACTATTTTACGTCACACATTTTCTTCTTTTAATTTTAGCAATCTATAATAAGCAAGCCAAGAGACACGACTTTAAACAACCTGGTCAAGACAGATTTTCAGGTTATTCCTATTCTTGTACCAAATGCATTGACAATAATCAGTGAAGGAAGGGAAAGAAAATCTTAGGGTGGAAGTAGTTGAGAAAGAGACACTAATACCAAGGTTTGTACAGGAAACAAACCTTCAGGCTAAAAGTAGAAGAGGCTTGGCAGAAATGGTCAGTGCACTACTTCAGAATTAGTATTAATTAAAGATAGCAGACAGAGAAGCAGTAGACGATAATTAGCAAATACTAAAACCGAATGTTGTAAAGGACAGTAAAGATTAGTAGTTTCTAGAAAGGAAGATAATTAAAGCCAGGGACTTATCAGGTACACGCAGTCGAAAAGTTTCTTCTTAAAGAATTGAAATCAAACATTATTAAACATTCCAGCGATTGAATGAAGGACAATGACTTTACGAGTTGTAATGTATCTCTCAAAAGAAGGAATGTGTAATAAAATGGTTGAGCTTTAACCATCTGAAAACTTAATGTTTGGTAGAGGGGTACATCACAATGATCAGAGCAGAACAACATTAAAAAACATGATATAATCTCTCTACATGTAAGACAATGTCGTGACTGACCGGCGACAGACATCATTGCACAGCCCAAACCGCTAAGGACAGACACTTGAAATTTGAAGGTGGTGTGGATCTTAAACTGTAAGCGTCGTTTAAGAAGGGATTTTTCAAAATTCCAAACCTAACGGGGTTAAATAGAGGATCAAGGGTTTTTTGACAAATGCTGTTAAGGCAGTTTTGAAGCTAGACCTACGAAAACTGGTATCCGGTTTCTCGGTCAGAAATAATAAAATACGTGATTCAACATTTTTGGAAATTTAACCCTATGAGAGTGAAAAGATTTTATTGTGATAACTTTTCAAAGCAAAAGGTATGAAAATTTAAATTTGGTTTCTCAGTTAGAAATTTAAAAAAAAAATAAGTATTTCGGTGCTCCTGAAAATTCAGGCCTAAGGGTGTGCGATAGGGGATAAAAATGTTGAAAATATTTCGTTACATTAAAAAAATTTAAAGTTAAATTTATGACAATTGGTATTTTACTCTGTGGTCGCTAAGCTAGTCATGATCTAAAGAGACTGCCTGCACGTCCCTTCTTGGTCCTCTGCTAGAGTACTGCTATGCTGTGTGGGAGCCTTACCAAATAGGACTGACGGAGGATAACTAAGAAGTTCAAAAGAGGTCAGCTCGTTTTATATTATTGCTAAATAGGGGAGACAGTATCACGGATGTGACAAGCGAGTTTGGATGGCAATCATTAAAATAACGTTTTTTTTGTTGCGACGCGAACTTTCAGTCACAAACTTTCTTCTCTGAATACGAAAATACGTTATTGTAGCCACCCTACATACTGTAAAAATGATCATCATAGCAAAATAAATCAGAGCTAGTACAGAATCTTTTAAGTGTTCATTTTTCCCATTCGCTACTAAGACTGGACCGGTAGAAAAGTAGTCAAAATTGGTTCGAAGAACTCTTTGCCTGGCACTTAAGTGTGAATTGCACATTAGTCATGTAGATGCATATTTTAATGTTAACGCGTATTGAAATTCCTAGTTGGCTGAAGACGGCTCCGTTACCTGCTACTTTTTATTTCTTTTAGAGTCAAGTGCGGAGTCGTCACTGGGGAGCGGAAAAGCTAGATGAGGGCGGACCGTGCTAATATGAAGCAAAATGTATTACACAAAAACATTAATCGAATTTCGTAGTAAAAACTTTAGACTGCAAGGTTATAAAACGCAAAGATCTAATGGTGGCGTGCAATAAACACATCACCAAACAAATCGCTTCTCAACGTAGTTAAATAGCTGGAAGACAAACTCTGTATACATCATTAGTAAAGGGATATGGACCAACTGCCTCTAAAGAGAAACATAAATGAACTTAGGTTATTATAACTAAAATTACAGAACATGGAGACCCATCCTTACACGAAGACAGGTGTGAGACAAAAGGGTCAAAAGAAGTGGACTTGACTCATTTTGTAAAACAACGTAAGGAATGAATAGCGATAAAAACTATTAAATTCTACACACTTTAAACGAGCTAGCACTTTAAACTTGCTATGACAAAACGCCATTACATTACGTGAACAAACTAATTGCGCAAAGAGGAAACAGTAAAACGGAAACAAACAAAGGAGCGTGTCAGCGCGGCATGTGCTCAAACACAGCGACAGCGGAAGTAGGAAAGGGGGAAAGGGGGAAAAATTGTAGCTGCAAAACATTTATGCGTTAAACACGCTAAAAGTAGTACGCAGATTTGAACGTTGGTTCGTCTATATACCCCGTCTCCCTAATGTTACGTCCTAGCGGGAAGCTTTCGGAATACTATCGATCATGGGGTGGACATGAGCGAGTGATCAAATGCGGAGGCGAGTGTGTATAGCTGGGACAGTGCGTCTGTATCTGGAAAAGAATTAAACGAAAATATTTCTCAATTCTAAGAATAGCAGACTTAACAGCATTTTCTTATTGATAACAGGCATTATTTTCAAACATTACTACCCTCTATAGTAATTCTGCTGGTTTGTGCAAAAATTGTTTTTTAGTGTGACCAACATTCCCCTGGCAGCTTCACATAATGTAGATAACGTTGGTATGTGATTTGTCAAAGCCATATTGAAGGTTTATGTCGATAATTTGTGTGTGGTATATCATGTCTATGTCACGAGAATAAAGGTGTTTTAGTATTTATTTGTTATACTTTTCCGTATTTGCTATCCTGAAAATCACTTTACAATCAAAAATTTAAGTTCAATATCCTACATTCACAGAAAAATATTGACCTAGATAGGTTCGTGAGGATGTTTACCACCGATTCTGAAAATCAGCAAACAAAACTTATTTGAAATTGAAGGATGTTATTGATCATAATCGATTACAGTGTTTGATCTTTTATTTTTCAATGGTATGTAAAATTTAATCGAGAAAGGGTTAAAAACATTTTGGAAGATACTTAGTGCAGCAAATAGGCAGAAAAAAATAGTTTTGAAAGATCTATAAAGACATTCTGGATACTGGACCTGCAGAAAGACTGGTGTCTTTAAGTTAGAAGATTTAGTCCCTCGCTCAGCTGGCAAACAGCTTCAGCTGTTGCTACGCGCTAGTGGTGGCGACGCTATGAATGGCAGACAATGGGCGTTTCAAGAGCTGCATGCGATAAACGTTATCGGCCGGCCGACTCGTAAACACGAAGTCGCGAATGCCACACTACGCAGACGAGGCAATTTCGCTTGGTAATGCTTCAGCAGCAGCTTAACTTTTTAACAGGAAAACTCTCCTGAACAGTACAAATGCATAACGAAAGCGAAGAAATCAGTGGATTCCAAAAGCAACGATCTACGACGTGAACATTAATAAAACCGACGTATTGCAGGAACGAACTAGAGGGAAAATGTTGCTAAGAACTTGGGTACGGAAATGGACGGTCGCCTAAGAACACCGTCACTAAGAACGAAATAGTAGATCTCACTGAACAGGCGAACGAAAGAAGTGAATGCCCTGATGCTCTAAGTTCGGCCTGTAACAGTCGACACGGTATGAAAATCAGTAATAGATCAGTTTTTAACGTCTTGCACGACATCTTAAACACAACTACGGGAGTGATCCCCTGTTTCCGTGACTGCTATGTAAAGAGCCCGTCGAACCTAGGAAATGGCGGAAATGTTGCAGTACAGCCTGCTAACTGCAGAATCACGATGGACGAGCTTTTGGGAGGTATCAAGATGTCGCGTGACAATGTGACCACCTGCCGAAAGCCAGAACAACCACCTTTTGCAGCGCGGACGTCTGCAAGACATGCAGGGAAAAAAAGGACAACGCCGTTCTGGAAGGTACCGGCAGGGATGTGGAGCAACAGCAAGTGCGCAAGATTTCTCGAGTGAGGATCCATGGCACGAACAGTGCAATCGAGGTGTGTTTAAATCCGAGAAACTCGTGACCAGTGGAATACGGTAAACTTGTCGCTGTGCTGTTCGAACCACGCACGTACGCTGCGAGTTGTGTGACACGTTGCACTGTCTTGCTGGTAGAAGCCATCGTACCGAGGGAAAAAAACGACATGTCGAAGTAGACATGGTCCGCAAAGATAGACGCATACTTCCGTTGATCCACAGTGACATTCCAAATGACGAGATCACCCACGGAATAAAAGGAAAATATTCCCCAGGTTGTAACACTTCCTTCTCCGCCCTGGACCTTTCCGACGATTGTTCCAGGGGGCTGGCTTTTAGTACCCACTCCATGAACATCCAGTTGCGGTATTCGCGTGCAAATTTCAGCTTCCGTCGCCATGAACAGCAGCCAGAATGGGTCCACGAGCCATGTGGCTGCTGCAGAGGCCCATATGCAGCAACCTTCGCTGAAAGGTCCTTGAGGAGAGACTGCCCTTGATCCATTTGGGCGGTCAGCTGCTCAACAGTTGCTCCTCTGTTCCTTCGTACAGATCTCCGCAGCCGTCATTCACCCTGTCCTGAAGTCAGGTTGCCTCGGCGCTTGTTCTGGACAGCGCTGTTTACCATGCATGGTACACATTAACCACGGCAGCACGCAAATAGTTTAGACTTAGCCGTTTCAGAAATGCTTCCACACCCTTGGTCCGAAAGACAATGATCATGCCATTATGGACGTCAGATGAGTGCTTCATTCCCTCATTACGGTAACGACTTTAATATTTACCGTGTCCCCCCGACACACTTTATATACTCACCACTGCCAGTGCTGCCACTCGCCTTCTCTGAGTGATTGTTGCACGTTGATGTCCAACAAAGGCGGGTATCATATGTATGTGACTGGACTATGTATAATATGGAGAGACGTAATATGAGTCATATATTCAAAACATTACGCAACATTTCACATTACGCAACATTGCACATTACGCAACATTGCACATTACGCAACATTGCACATTACGCAACATTGCACATTACGCAACATTGCACATTACGCAACATTGCACATTACGCAACCTTTTTGCATCCTTATGAATTTTCTTTAAAATCGACTACACCATCAAGACATTCGATGCCATCGGCCACCGATATCTTCAATAGGACAGCGGAAACTGCTTGGCGTCGCTGTGCAACATGGATGTCAGATCTACAAGTTTAGGTCTACATCTGGCTATCCATTGACACTGTAGTGGTTCGAAGGATCTGTACAAGTTTGTGTTCGTTGATTTTCCCCACTGTTTCTTCTGTAGGTCCACAATGACATACACTCCATCTTTATTATCTGTTTTTATGTACATTGAATCAATCTTTCTTTTTCAACATTACTCTGTGTATCCGTGTGCAATAAATTTCCTGGGGTGTCAAATATTACGGTTCATGATGCGGTTTTCCATTTTAGAACATCCAGCAAAATCACTGGTGTCCGTTAAGTAACAAGAGAATTTCTTTTCTACAAGTTGTCACTTGGTACGTACAGGTGCAGGTAAATTTTCGAAGTTCGTTCAACATCACAATCTGGTATTTTTGCAGAAATTTGTCCCCTGGAATCAGGACCTTAGAGCAACTGAAACAAGAAATGGATATTTTCGGTAACAGCCTTCGACATAAAGGTTAATTTGTTGTTTCGGTTTTGGCCACCGCATCAATCCTCCCACAAAATTAGCATGGTTTTTTCCCCCAAATTGTTCTGAAAATACTTCATGAGACGAGAATCTACTTCTTGGGGCCCCGACCTGCGGTGACTTCGGCCCTAACGTAGCAAAACCCTTTCCCGGTCGTACGGAATGAACTATATGGTTATACACCCGCAACTGTCTTTTATAGAATGAAATGTTTGGGATTCTCGGCAACGGCTGTCTTCTCAAGATCAAACGTGATCGTTTTAATCTTTCAACCTATTCTGCCCTTTGCAAATCTTAGCAACTTCTGGTTCATTTCTCCCTTCCTCTTCACCTGCATTCCTTGTCAGGGGCCTGTGATAACATTGTTTGAGATTTTACAGCACTAGGAAAAAATGAAACAATGTTGTGTTACGGTCAGTGACGTCGTCTGAATGATTTAGCAGCAAAACAAATGGCGCTTGGTTCACCTTTGCTAAAATGGAAATATGGGCTGTAGAGATGGCGCCTGGTTAAAGTTGCCGCTGCTTGGTGGCACATTGGAGATTTTGCTTCTATCTTTTTTGCTCAACTACAACCTAGCTGTATGTTTTTCAGTGCGGATGCACCGCCTTCCGAAACTCCGCGGGACTTGGAGAATGTTACGATCTGTGGGGCTAATAGAAGGGGGCGCTTCTCGCGCGTAACACGTTGAGAATGTAAGTCGGTCGTGAAGTGTGTCCGGATGGCAGAGTCTGTTAAGGCAATCGCTCTAGAGATCTGGAACATCCGGCTTCGAGTCCTGATCCGCCACAAATTTTCAGTCTTTACATTGATTTACTTCAATGCCCGTAGGCGGCTGAAATTCTGTTTCTTGTAATATTTTTTCTCTACGGCCGCCTTACCACGAGTTGTGTGTTCTGGCAGTCACGTCTGGCAGAAAAGATACATTTTAATAGAATACACTTGCCCGGAACCAACGAGATGCTAACGTATTTCCGTTTTGGCTCTCGGATCGCTGTTGATAACGCTAATCTTTATGCAAATGTTTATTCTCCTGACATGGCATCAAATAACTTTCTCTTTCCCCAGCTGAATAGCCAATGCGTGGCAGGAATTTTCGAAACGAATACGAGCTGGTGTTCGCGGTGGAACATTGCTTAACAGCCAAAATGTAGTCTTATAGGACCTAAGTCTACCGCGTCACCCACAGCTGGAAGAAATGTGTTTCTTTCAATAGCGAATTTATTAGAGAGAACTGACACCGTCACTAAGTTTCATAGTCGGAGCTTTTTCTTTTCCTTGAGATGGTAGCTTTATGAGGTCCTCTCGTACGTTCCGTGGTCGATAGTTAAAATAACTTGCACGTTTCAGTGACTTGAGTGGTAGGGGCAAAACGTCAGCCCATATACGTTCTGGCGCTCCTCGTGCTCCATCAGTGTCGCCTGTTTTGCTAAAAAAAACTACGGCTCTGTCGTAAGTGGAGGTGCGGGTATGTTGCGCCGCTAAAAGCTCTGCATATGGTGGTGACCCGGCTGCACACTCCACCCGGATTTCATCGACCACCGACATCCAAGCTACGTCAGCAAACGCGCACGCCAAGAATAGATAACACAAAACAAAGAAACCGACACAGTCATTGTTTTCCCTCAGTTGCTTGTCTATTCGACGTTTCCTAAACAGCAGAGTAGAGGAGAATCAGCCTGCACGTTATGTCGAATCTATCAAAGGGAGAAGAGCCGTGTACGGCTGCTTTCATCTGCAACTGCTTAAAATCCCTACACTTGGCGCAATGCAATGAAGAGAATAATTGCACGTCACGTGAAAAAGCTACCACTTTAATACTTAGGGCAATGTGTTCCGGCTAAACAATCACAATCTAAAATGGAAAAATGTCGCCTTTATTTAATAGTGATTGAGGTACCTACCCAGTTTCGATTGGTAGGACCAACGTTACTGAAGAAATTAACGTTCACAGAGCCACTGTTTCAGCAAAATCCACAAAGGTGCATGTACGTACACGAATGACGGAACGGACAAGGGAAACGGGTGGGCGGGGGGAAGGAAAGAAAGCGAAATGCTCAATATTCAGGCGACACAGCGTATCTACAAGCAAACTCTGGCAGGAGTCTTAAGCACAGCAACTCAGAAGATGCACCGTTAAGAGAGAGGATTAAGGTCTGCATCTGTAGGGGACTTTGTAGATCAAGTTTTACAAAGCAATCCACGTCCGAAAAAGTCATCCGACGACACTACAGAGCGCCAAAGTTATAGGCGCCGGGGTATGTAAATGTATGCACATACAGGGTGATTCCGTCATGACGCTACAAACTTTAAAGGATGATGGAGACGGATGAATGTGAATTTCATGTAAGGGTCCCTGGTTCGGAAACAAAAGAGTCGAAGAGCGACAATCAAAAATCATTATGACACGTCTGACAGTGGAATACATGTACCAGAACAGCTGTTGCTAAGAATGTAGGGTACGGAACTTTCAAAGGTGGTAGCATGAGCGAAGGCAAGAAAAAATTTCTAGTAAACATGGACTCTAAAATGCATACCTGACGAGCTATAAGCATTTTCATCTTCTTTAATGTGAAACATCATCTGTATCGAACAAGTTTTAGAGCCGATGTTTACGTTTTTCCTTGTTTTAGTCCTTACTGTCACCTCTGAAAGTAGCATACCCTACAATCTCAGAAACAACACTACCGGTACAAGTATTCCACTGTACCAGAACAGTTTCCGCTTATAACTTTCGACTAGTTCGTTTCCGGTCCAGGGACCCTTAGCTCATTTCCGGACATGGTTTCCCATGTAAAACTATCTACTACGCAACTTCTACCATGTGTAAAAGAGTGGAACACATTGTACATCAGGACTCTGCAAGCCACCCGACAGTGTGTGGCGTAAGGTACGTCCGGTACAATCCCCCTTCTCCGGTCCATTTGCGAATAGCGCGTGGGAAGCATGATTGTAAGCCTATCAGCTATGGTTTATCGAATTTTCTCGATGTGGTCGTTCCGCGAAACGTGTGTGGGAGGAAGTAATACGTTGTCTGACTCTACCCGGAAACTTCTCTCTACAAATTTCCATAGCGAACTGCTCCGTGATGCACAACGCACCTCTTTTAATGTGTCTCACTGGAATTTGTCTACCATCTCTGTAACACTCCCGCGCCGACTAAACGATCCTGTGACGAAACATGTCGTCCTTCGTTGGATCTTCTCGATTTCTTTCATTAGTCCTAGCTGGTACGTGTCCTCAACTGATCAACAGTACTCAAGAACCGGTCGACCAAGCGGCTTGTAATCCTCTTCCGTAGGGATGAGTTACATTTCCTTAATATTCTTCCTATGGATCTCTGTCTGGTATCTGTTTTTCCAATATAATGTCGCTCAGGAGAAATGCTCTTTGATAATTTGCGATGATACGTTCACAAGTATTGTGCACAAACGTCGCATATCTATGTTTATGTAAAAACAAAATACAAAAACATTTGCTTTGTGAACAGCAGTTAATTTAACAAGCAATACATATTTCAACAGTTACGTAATTCAGTCTTGACACTTTTTCAATCAAGATAACGTTGAAATACTTTCGAGTGCAGGAACTAAATATTTCCGTTTCTGAAAGAGTGCGGTTAAAATCGCATTTCTTATTATTTGTCATCAATACTGTAGTTGTACAGTAGTGGATTTGTTTTGCTATCTTCCCACAGTGTGTTACATTTATTTACGTTGAGAGAGTGTCGATTTGGCTCCGTTAAGGCGACATGTTGAGTTCTATCTGCAAGTTAGTTTTGAATCCACTAGCATATCTGGTCCGATACAGGGTAAGCTCTTTTCTGTTATCCACTAACGGCAGTATAAGACAGTGTCAAATGTCTTCCTGAAGTCGAGAAACGCGGCATTAACGTGAGCGTCGATGTTGACAGCGCTGGGAGTAACAGAGTGAGATGGGTTTCTCAAGTTAGGAAGAAGAAATACACACACTTTTTTGTTAAGAGGAATTAAGGATCACTCGTTTTTTAAATCTTTTTTATTTTTCTGTAGCATGGCCTAATCGTTTTAATAACTGTATACAGTGAGTGTGTCTACAGTGCTAACAGAATCCGCGTGCAAGAAGGAAGTAAAAACACCGACCATGCCTGAAACAATCTGCAACACTACGTTGGCTAAGGTCAACAATAAAATTCAATTGCAAAATACGGGCAATCTCTACTCTTATCTACAACATAGACAGCATCTAAACACGGTTCATTGAAATGAGACGAATTCATTTTCAAACAGAGCGCTCTAACCTTAACATGGCATCCAGGAATTATTTTTTCTTTCTTTTCGAAGGGAGAAATTCTGTAAACCGTAACATACAATGAGGTGACAACAGTCATGGGATGCCTCCTGATATCGTGCCGGACCTCCTTTTGCACGGCGTAGTGCGGCAATTGGACTCGGCGTGGAACCAACGAGTCGTAGGTAGTCCCCCGCCTCTATGGTCATCCATAATTGCGGAAATGTTCTCGTTGAACGATTTTCTGCATGAACTGGCCTGGCTTTCGATTATGTCCCATAAACGTTCGGTGAGATTCAAATCGGGCGATCGGCGTGGCCAAATCATCCTCTCGAATTGTCGGGAATGTTCTTCAAACCAAACGCGAATAATTATGACCCAGTGACAGGGTGCACTGTCATCCATAGAAATTTCATCGTTGTTTGGAAATAAGAAGTCAATGAATGGTTACAAATTTTTTTTCAAGTAGCCGACATAACCGTGTATCCAGTCCGTTCCATGTAAACACAGCCCACACCGTTATGAAGCCACTACCGGCTTGTATGGTGCTTTGTTGGAAACGGGTCCACGACTTCGTGGGGCCTCATGCGAGGGAGCCGCGGTTTTAAAGTCGTCTAGGGTCTAACTGATATGGGCAAGATCCCAGGAGAGGCGTTGCACACGACGTGCTGTTAGCAAAGGAACTCGCGTCGTTTGTCTGCTGCCATAGCCCATTAACGCTGAATTTCTGCGGGTATTTCAATCTGTCTTGCTTGTCTGTTTGCACAAACAACTCTACGTAAACGCTGCTGCTCTCGGTCGTTAAGTGAAAGCCGCTGGCCACTGCGTTGTCCGTGGCGGGAGATAATGCCAGAAACATAGTATTCTCGGCACACTCTTGACACTATAGATCTCTGAACAGTCAATTCTCTAACGATTTACGAAATGAAACGTTCGATGTTTCTAGCTCCAACTATCATTCCGCGTTCAAAGTCTTAATTCCGGTCATGCAGTCATGATCATGTCAGAAACCTTTTCACATGAATCACGTGAGTATACATGACCGCTCCGCAAAGCAATCCCTTTATATAGCTTGTGTCCACAAAACTACCAGCATATCTATATAAGCATATCGCTATCCAATGACTTTTGTCGCGGGACTTAACTGCTAAGGTCATCAGCCCTAAGCTTACACACTACTTAACCTAAATTATCCTAAGGACAAACAAACAAACAAACAAACAAACAAACAAACAAACACACAGAGAGAGAGAGAGAGAGACCCAGACCCAGGCCCGAGGGAGGACTCGCACCTCCGCCGGGGCCAGCCGCACAGTCCATGACTGTAGCGCCTTAGACCTGTCTTTGTCGCCTCAGTGTAATGCGTTAATGAAAATATGCCATCCGAAGTCAAGCTGCAGAAATGAATGCAATAATCATTTACTGAAACGTGTATTGCATTAAGGCTCTGTTCTTCATTTCAGGCCGAACTGACAAGTGATTTTCGGCTTTTTGTATAAAGCTTCATTTGCAATAAAAGTTTGAGATAGCTAAGTTCTCCTAACCGGATAGTGAAACATGAAAGAGTTTCATTATTTTTGCCTCGCACTTTCATTTGTCACAAAATATTTAAGGTACTGAATCAATAAGTCTTGACAACTGAAAATTTGTCCAACACTGGAACAACTCTGTGTATCTCAAAATCAGGTTATGTAAGCACAGCTCTAGGCCTAACACTATCAGTGGTGTGAAAATCAAAAAATGATTTCTCCAAGAATCTTCTAGAAATAAACTATGAATGAAATCAACGCAACCAGTCGCTAAATTTTGATTCTCCAATTACGAGACATTCTGCAGGTTTTGCTTCTTTATTGTTAACTGTTTCTCGGTTTTAGCTGTGCTGCATTGCTTCCAGGAAAGACACTTTAAATTACTAGAAATGTTTCAATTGTAACTGCAGTTAGTTGCTTAGTGGACGAAGACTATTCGAAATGATTATGCGTAACTACAAACCCGTGCACCTGTTTAGCAACTGTACCAAAAATGTTACATATTTAGCGTCTCGTGGTGTACAGAATTTATTTCTAAGTTCCGCACTAATGTTTTAAAATGTTTACTTTCATGCACGAGATCTGTGCTTCATTTACAAATAGATCAATAAAATGTCACTGATTATGATACCACGTTTGGATTCTGAATTTTACTTTACAAACTAAATTAAAAAAACAACAGAGAGGACTATAACAAAAATGAGCCAACAACATATGAGATGCTATTAGGGAAAAGGCATGTCTTGCTTTAACGTTCCTCATTACCCCCCCATGTTCCCTGACTATTTTCCTATGATGTAACACTATTAACACTTTGGTAGTCCGTATCAGTTTGCACATATCATGTGATGGCGCCCTCACTGTCAATCTGTGGTAAGTAAGCGGTAACGAAGCGATATGACAGCGTCAAACTCCGACACCGCCGACACACCCTCTTTCGCGAGAGTGCATCATGCGGAAATACTTTGGAAGTTCAACAGTGACCGCCTGTCAGGATCAACCTGCGCACACCTTTTCGCGAAGACTGACAGCAAACCTGTGTTACCATAAACATACGATTTCTCATCTTCGAAAACGATTAGGTCTCGATATTTATTATTTAAGAGAAGTTTCTTTTCAAGGGGACAGAAGCCAGTAACTTAATTCATTGTGTATAGCAAATTTTCATTTACTGACATGCAACCTCATGTTACTCTTGTTTCCGCCAAGAAAGATCTATTTCATAATCATTTATTTTTATAGTCCCAACTGTATGAAAAATGTGACTAACTTCGATCATGCAAGGTGATTCAGCTGTCCCTGATGATTCGTTTTATGCAACCAACACTCTGCATCAGAAACGGTACCCAGACAGGCGACAGCCACGTGATCGATTTTAGTTACGTCTCACAGCTTTGGGCGGCTGTCAGCAAACATACTGTAAAAAATAAAAGTGAGGACTGACCAGGACTTGCACGGTATTTTTGGACGAAGATATACCTTACTTCTACTATACATATGCAAGTGTTTCCAACCTTTCTTGCTGTAATTAGCGGTGTAGTCATGTAGGTTTCCGATGTATTCAGTTTATTTCGTTTATAGTATTTAATTTTCGCAAATGGTTCAGATGTTATACAAGCAGAAAGTTATTTCCAACTTCCCGTTGCGGTATCTCCTGTTAATTTTGAAGTTGCTGATGGTGAAAAAACACTTCGTAAAGCAACGTTTGGGAACGATTTAGGAAAGATTACTCACTATAAACGGAATAAACTTAGAGACCTTCTGCTTTCTCCAGCCAGGACAGATGACCGCAGAGTTTTTACTTAAGTTCACATTAAGTTATACATGAAGAAGCTGGTAAAGAAGATTTTGATTTCGCGCCCAGCTGATAGCGAGATAATTAGAAACGGATGCTTCAGAATCTCTTGCATTTACTGCCAATTACTCTTCGTACGTTCCCTTTACCTGGCTATCTTCTCGAGAGATATAAATGAAAGTTTTAAGAGCTAATAGTGCGTGTGGCAGTTCATGTTTTGGATATTTCTGCAAGAGCGCAGGCAGATGCGTTTCTCGTTATCTCTGCCCCGGCAGCTGTTCCTAAGACTGCACAGCTCACTCGAAGCGTCGCCTTCACGTTGAGTGTAATCCACGCTTTAAAAATACGAGAGAGAAGCGATAACAGGGTTATCTACACTCCACTGAGCTAACCCTTCACGGCAGCTACAGCGTTTCCGTCAGCATATGGCAACAATTATCAGCTCTGTTCTTGTCATGTATCAGTTAATTTTAATTAGCTTCAAGAGCAGATAACAGCCCTCATTTTCAGGTTGCTCTCTCTCTCTCTCTCTCTCTCTCTCTCTCTCTCTCTCTCTCTCTCTCGCATATCATATTCACTTTCGCGGAGTAGGCTATTTCAGCACCTTCACACACTATCTGATCAAAAGTATCCTGTCACCGCTGTTAATTCGGAAATTACCACTATAAGTCAGGAGAAGAATAGGTCGATCTGGAGAGCTCAGAAACTTGGAATGTGAAGTGGTCATTGGCTGCCACCTGAGCAACAAATACATAGGAACCATTTCATCCCTTTTAAAGCATCGCAATTCGAGTATTGGTGATGGATTGTGAAGCGGAAACGCGAAGGAACTACCTCATTTAAATCAAGGCTTGGCCTACCGTACATGCGACGGACGGGGACCGTCGATCATTGCCGAAGGTGGTTGTAAAACATCGGTTGAAATCGACAGAAGGAATCACTCGTGAGTTCCAAAGTGCTACTGGCCGTCCATGACCGTGTGTTCGAAGGTGCCACTGGTCGAGTAGCCACAAACTTCTGCTGTCAACGCTACGCGACGCGTGAGATGTAAAGAATTTCGCTAGACAGTGGATGACTGGAACGAGTGATTTAGAGTCATGAACCACGCCATACCTTGTGGAAATCCCGTGAAAGGATTTCAGTTCATGTATAACGCCAAAAGTTAAGTACGGAGGACGTGATGGTACGATATAGGGGTGTTGCTGCTGGTCAGCGTACGGTTGTCATTGTGTTTAAGAGAATGCATGTGGAAGAAAATCGAGTCTTTTATAGCACTGTGTACTGTCTAAAATATATGAACAGCACAGAGACTATCACTATGTCAGCATGACGCACCCAGTCAAAATAGCACTGTGAGGCATTGGTTTGCCGAAAGTAACATTCTCGACCTGAACCCAATGAAGCACCTTCGGTAGCAGGTAGAACGTCGACTTCGTTCCCGAAGCGAACGTCTGACGTCAGAATCTCTTCTGGTTTCGGCTCTTGAGGAACACCTGCCTACTGTGCCTCCGCACCCTTTCAGACACCTCACTGAAAGTGTTCCCAACAGAGTTAAAGCCGTCATGAAGGCGAAGTGCGGAGACATAGTAATATCCTCCAATATGGTATCCGGATACTTCTGATCAGGTGGTGTACACACTCCTCAAGCCACCACACGTTGCAAAGCGGCGGGTATCTTGTACCGTTACTGGTCATTCCCTTTCATGTTCCCCTACCAAACGGAACCAGGAAAAAATCTACACTCTGCCTCTGTGTGAGCCCCAGCTTTCCTTCATGCTCCTTCACGAAATGTGTGTTGACATTACTATAATCGTTCTGCAGTCAGCCACAAATTACTGTTCTCTGAAGTTTCTCAATACTATTTCGCAAAAAGAAAGTAGTCTTTCCTCTGGGAGTCCCATTTGAGTTCACAGATCATTTCCGTAATACTGGCGTGTTGATCGAACCTATCATAAGAAGTCCATACAGTGTCTGCAAAACATTGAAGTGCATGGAGAATGAAACTTCCGAGAGTACCAGTTACTACAGGGCTTCTAGTCTTAGGTGACGTCAGTTACAGTAAGTACGTTAATTGCGTGAGAGGTTTCCTTTGAAATTGGTACCCCTTCTCCCTTTGGTGAAATATAGTGGGACCAATACCTCTTTCCCCTGACGTTGTGGTTTGCACAGCAGTAGGGTACAAATCCAAACAAATGAAAACTTTTTATTCCTTTTAAAAACCGATTAAAACACGACAGAAAATCCATGCTCAATTCGTAATCTACAGTGTTTTAACACGTGATTAAGAACCCTCTATTTCAGACGTGCCAAGTCTGAGTAGTATTTGGATGGACGGACGGACGGACAGAGGCAGACAGACAGACAGACAAAAAAGCCTGGATGAAAATAGTCTTACCTGTTTTGATTGATCCCTAAAAACCTTGTTATTGTATTCCTTAAATGCCATTGAACCTACATTTACTTTGCGGATAAAAGCTTTGTATCTTCTTATGAACCGTATGATTACGCAGCCTTTCAATCTCTTGATTTATATAATCACTAAGAGAATTCGTATTTGGGAGTTTCAGTTTAGCTTCCTTCAATAATCGATAATTCTTACTCGCGCGAGTGTTTCAACTTGTCAGCAAACCACTCAACGTGCCTATTTTAAAAGTTTTGATACAAATTCAAGTAGAATACAGTGACATCGGCTTTACATGCATTGAGGAATTTCACGCCTGGCTCACAGAGTGGCACCAAGTGATTTCGACAGGCGCGGCAGGGAACTACCCAAATGAAATCCAAAGCTTGTGCGGCACCTGTTTCAAATCGGGCAATCCCAAGCTTGCACACATGTGAAGGATTCAGCTCAGTTCGAACAGGCCATAAAGACTGGTGGGCACATTAATAATGACTATGCTCGGGTTAATTACATTAAACAGAACGTTGTCATAATAAAGTATGTTCTCTGAATTAAAAAGACGTTTATAGCTCCCATGAGCCCTCACATTTAAATTTGTGAGGTATTGCCGGACCCTTCCTCCATTTTGAGCTCACATAATGGACGTACCCCCACGCTGAAATTAGTCTGATTTTGCCTTCGCGACCACTACGGCACCAATATCTAGTTCTACAGCACCAATATCTAGTTCTACAGCACCAATATCTAGTTCTACAGCACCAATATCTAGTTCTACAGCACCAATATCTAGTTCTACAGCACCAATATCTAGTTCTACAGCACCAATATCTAGTTCTACAGCACCAATATCTAGTTCTACAGCACCAATATCTAGTTCTACAGCACCAATATCTAGTTCTACAGCACCAATATCTAGTTCTACACTCCTTTATTTTTAGCAGTTGCTTCTTGAAACAATTTTCACATGGTTTTTCTACAAGCCCCTGCTAATTTACGCCGAAACGCTCTTCCGTATGTCAAAAAAACTTGTGAGCATTCGTCCTGCGTTCCTATGTACACGATTCTCCGTTATTCCTATTTGTTACGGGTATCTATACACTTGGGCGATATTCTACGCTGTGTCGCACGAATGTTTCGTAAGCAATGTCCTTCGTAGACAGACCGCATTTCCCTAGTATTCTATCAATGAATCGCAGTCTGCCACATGCTTTCCTTACGTCTGAGTATGTAATCGTTCCATTTCATATCCTAATGAAGTGTAATACCCAGGTATTTGTATGACTTTACCGATCCAATTAAGACTCATTGATATTGTAGCTATACGATCTACATCATAATGCGAAAGCCACCTAATGGTGTTTGCCGGAGGGTACTCCTGGTACTTCCCTGTTCCACTACGAATGGTGCTTAGGAAGAATGGTTGTCGGAATCCTTATATCAGCTCTAAATTCATTTTCTCGTCGTGGTCATTTTGTTAGATGCATGCAGGGGGAAGCTGTCCGACTCTTCCCGGAAGGTGCTCAATGAAATTGCAATAGCAAACCTCTCGGTAATGCACAACAGACTGGAAACAGATAGGCAACCTGCAGCTGAGATCGGATGACACTGCATCAGGTTACTCATTTAGTGAAAGGCCATTAATGTGCAACACGAACAGCAGGGGCTCCAACACACTTCCCTGGTGGTGGGGCACACCCGAAGTTCCTTTTGCATCTATCACTCTCCATCCAACATGATATTCTGCCGCATCTATATCAAGTAATTAAGTCACAAATTTAGTCTGATATGACTTCCGACTATACTTTCGATAGTAACGAGAACCTAAGTTGTTATAGGCCGAAGGACAATACAACATCCCAAGGCTCTGGTACGCAGCACGTCACACAAGCCGTCGTATCTGCTTCGGCGAGAACTGCCTCGCTGGCGGCATCGTGGGCGGCTGGTCCGTTACACAGTACACACAGTACGTGGTCCCACGCGGACGCCCACTCCGTGGGACGGTGCAACCTCGCATCCGCCCTAGCTTTCTGTTGACATATGTATTATTTGTGTCGCATTATGCTAATACAGCGCCTCTGACGCCTTACTCCTGCACTGACGTCAAAGAAAAGATAAAGTGCAAAGTGGAACAGATACCAACGCAAATGTCCGTAAACGGCATATTCGCTGCTAGCAGGACTCAATGATGGCATACGAGGTGTAGTGGTAGTTATAATTACCACCTCGAAAAAAATGAAGTTGCTTGATAATACTGTACTCTGTTTATTTGCAGGTACGTGTCAGTAGTACCGTAGAGACTAAAATCCCTGCGCCACAGTACCATAGCACACCGTTGGAGGACACAACACTAAATGGTTAATGACTTGGCGTCGTGGGACATAAAACCGAAAGTTTGTCACAACAAGCGGGGGAAAAGCTTTGCTTTCGGGTGAGCCACTCAAACTGCAGAGGACCCTTTCTTTCCATGCATGTACACCAAGTGGAAAGGAAATAACGAATGGGACGGAAATCTGTAGACGTGATTTAAAGAAAAACATATAATTACAATTTCAGAAAAAATTGTATGATTTATTCAAGATAAAGCTCTTCACAAATTTATTAAGTCACCTCTGGCCCTTATGAAGTAGTTATTCGGCTTGGCACTGATTGATAGGCTTGGTGGATGTCTTCATGTGGAATATCTTCGCACATTCTATGCAGCTGACGCATTACATTGTCAAAATCCTGAGATGATGGAGAGCTGTGTCCGTATGCTCCAAGCGTTCTTAATTGCGGGCAGATGCGGCGACCTTTCTGGCCAACATCGGGTTTGGCAAGCACGAAGACAAGCAGTAGAAACGAGCCGGCATTATCTTGCTGAAATGTAAGCTTCCCACGAAAAGCAACAAAACGTGCCGTGGATAATCGGAAACGTACAGCTGTGCTGTGAGTGTGCCGCGGATCACAGCCAAAGGGGTCCTACGACGAGAAGTTGTCACCGCAAACCATCTCTTCTGGTAGTCGGGCTGTCTACGAACGACGGTTCGGTTTGTATCACTACACTGTCTGGGGCGTCTCCAGACACATCTTCGCTGATCATCGGGGCTCAGTTTGAAGCGGGACTCACCACTGAAGACATTTCTGCCCGGTCACTGATATTCGTGGTCGAGTACATGCCTGGAGAGCAAGGTCACCAGACGTCTCCGTAACTGAAAATGTTTGGACTATCACTGGCAGGTCCCTCCAACTAATTCGGAATGTTGGCGCTTCTGAAATTGTGATCTTTCGTCTGTCTGTACATGTACATCACATCTACCGATGTCCGTCCCTTTTGGATTACTCTGTAGTCTGTGTAACAGGAGCAGTTCTCATGAAGTCACCAACTTGAGGCCAACGTCCGCCATGTCAGTTGACCCAAACATTACCTTCTGGTGGAAGCATTTTTATCAGAAGATGCGGGTAGCGTCATTTACATGAGCATTAAACGCTCTAATTATAGTTTCAACAGAAGTAATAATTTCATTCGTAAGTGGACTGGTTCCAGCGATTTTTTTTTAAACATAATTTTTGTTGAACTGTTTACTTTTACTGCAGGAGTTATTTTCGTAATCTGACATTAGATTTCCTGTCAAACCAACTACAAAACCTTTTTTTCGTGCATGTTATGTGAAGAAAATGTTTGTAGCAAGAAAATATGTTTGGTTACAAAAGCAGCCTTTTCACATCATATACTCGTCTTTGGGTTATTCGGAATGTACATTAAGAAGGAAGTTACATTATCGAAAGCAATTGCGTCGTATTGTGGATCAAATATGCATGTAAGACCAGAAAGAAGTCTTAAAATGCCTACATGACACTATTATTTACGAAAGCATTGCAACATTTGCTGTTTGCAACAACTGTTGCGTGTACACGACAGAAATTAAAAAGAAAATCATAAACAGTAGACCTCTAATGTTTTGAGGCATGTAACATGAGAATGGCAGTGCCGACTTTAAAGAAACGTACAGCACATTCTTCCCTTACTTACCAACATGCACTATTCGTGCCATTTGGTTTCCTGACCCGCAGTTATGATTGCTACCCTCAAAATTTTGCTTTGCTCACTCCCACTGAAACCTCTGCAACTCAAACCCCTGCAAATGTATCTGTCTACGTATACTCTTAACGTAAGGAATATTAAGGAAGGGAGTTGAAGCTCTGCAAATAAAAGTAATTAGTTCGCCGCTGATACTAATACCATCAGAAACTGAAAGCAATTCGAAGATCAACTGAACGGAATCTCTAGAGGTTTTAAGAACGAAAAATCAGCGAAAGTGAAACAAAGGTAAAGGAATGTAATCGTCTAACTCTGTATGGAACGTAATCCAATCAAAACAGGTGACTGAGGCAGTTAAGGTTACTAAATAAAACTTAGAAAATTTCCGACAGTTTTTGGTATTTGGGGCGCAATGTAATAGAGAATGGCAGAAACAAGGAGTATGTAAGATGTAGAATAGCAAGAACATGTCAAGATTTTCTTGAAAGACAAATAAGCGAACAGTCATGTAAATGTGCGTTAGGAAGTCATTTCTGAAAGTATTTGTCTGGAGTGTAACCTTGTACAGAACTGAAACAGGGACGATAAACAGTTACGACAAGAGAAGATTGAGACATGCTGTCATAGAAGAATGTCAGATTGAATCCAGTAATTAATGAGGTGCTACTGAATTCATTTGGGGAAAAATAATCACAAAACTTACCCAAAAGACAGGATCGGTTGACAGGGCACATCTTGAGGTACCAACGAATAATACTGCAGGGAAGTGTGGAGGCTAAAATTTTAGAGAGACCATAAGATGAATTTAGTTCGGAGGTTCAAATGGATGTAGTTTGCCCTAGTTATTCGGACAGACTTCACAGGAAGCAGAGCTGCTCAAACTAGGCTTCAGACTGAATACTGCAACAACCAATGCTACCAGATTTTCTTCCAGATAAGCTATCATAGCCACTATTGTTTGCTTTCTTCATTCCACTTCTACAAAATAACCATATAATATGCAAATCATTAAAAATCTATTTTAATTATATTTTACCTGGAGAAATTTATCGAAGCATACCTATTAAGACTCCGCGCTGAAACGCTATAATTGAAACGACAGCAGCAACACATCGTTTGCTGTACAGTTTCTGCGAATGTACTGTCGTTCGTATACTCTTTCTACTGGAACTGCACCGACGCCATAATCAGTCACTGACGTCACCGCATGATTGGCGGTTGATTTACTAGCTAGCACGCAAAGCGCACCCAATGCGAGCTGTTTAGTTAGGCAAGAGAGATTCTCGGTTTAGGAGGAGGCGATGATGAGCTTGCTGCGAAACGCCTTTGAAATATATATTCTCTCTCTCTCTCTCTCTCTCTCTCTCTCTCTCTCTCTCTCTCTGAGCAACAACAGGAGAGGAAAAGCCGACCACAACTGTCAGTCAGTGCCGCCGCTCAGACGTCACGGATCGAAGCAATAACGCCAGGTGCTAACCATCCTGTGCCCTAGAGTCAATAGCAACTACCCGCAGACACACCGTGCATCGATTTTAGCAATGACGCCCCTGTAGGCAAGTACACACCGATGTGGCTAACACGTGATAAGGGATAACAGCTTCAGTCGCGTAACACCAGGTCGCCTCTGTTAATCTTGATATATTTGTCCATTTACACGTTCCTTCTGCCTGGAGTTGCGAAGAAAGTTTAAACTCGCTACCCCTTCTCTGCTGCTACATTATGCACGGAACCGAACGCAAGTCTGGAGGCATGCGTAAAGGAGTTCACAATGATACACGAACGCTGCAGATTGCAGCCGAAGCGTTTAATTCACGTGCGCGCTTTCGAAGGGAGACGATGTCTGTAGTTGTTCAGTTCACGGCTTTCCCGGCGTGCCAACAACGCAGTTTAGAGGAGAAAGAAGGCAGACTGTGGCAACCCGCTGCAGAGTACACTTCAGTGTTCTCACTGAACAGTATCTATTGAAGATGTCTCTTTTCGACATCAGAAGTACAAACTGACATCAGTTACACACATGATACACTAACGAAATTCGTTGACGTCAAAGTAGAGGCGCAACATCAGTGGAGGAAATTAAAAATTAAAATATTCTGCATCAAACGAACAGCAAATAATGACTTTCCATTAAGGCCTCTAAAGGAAGTGGTGCTGGCAGTGAGCATGCTTACGTAGAAGAAGTGTGGTTTTCGACAGACTTCGTTTTCAAACTACGCGCTTGACAGATGGAAGAAGGAATGTTTGTGTATATTTACTAGCGAACGCGGTTATGCTGCGCCACTTTTATACATATATGGGATTGCATATTATCCCCCTCTCTGTCCTGGTATTTGATCTGTCAGGGTAGTGGTTTGAACGACAGTTTTCGCATAGGCGTGGTCTGCTTCCGTAGTAGTGCTCTAATCATAAGCCGGTAATGCATAAATATGACTTTCCTGATTTCAGTTTAAACCGACTACGAGGGGAAAACATAGTAATCTATAGTTCTGTACACAATTATAGTTTAAGATTATTAATAAGGAGAAAGTAAATATGCAAGGGAGATAAAATTAGAGTAGTGGTATAAATGCACTGTTATCGTTCCTAAAGCAAAATGCGAGAAAAAAAATACTAAATGGCACATTTTCACTACATAGCACGTTCTTTCTAGCCATCAGTTTTAAAAGAAAACCGATAAATTGTCTTAAACATAAATGGCACGTGCCCGTCCACATGTATGCTAGAGTACCGCATAAGGTTTTGAGGTAAATCGGTCAAGCACCTTTCTTGATTTTTGGTAACAACGTTGAACAGTTAGAACATTTCTTCATGGTTTTGCCGACTGACTGGACATTGTCGTCTGTGGTTGATATCGATGTCTTTTCTCACTACGGCTAGGAGCGACATTGGAGTTGGTCCACACACCGCCAGAATTCGACAGTAAATCTGTGTACAATTTAGACGTTTTGCCCACAAGAACCACAATGTCGCGCGTGCTTCTACTTTGAAGTAAGTTTCCAGCTGCTGTGCCGTTTGGCTTCCACAGTGTGGTGCAGGTGCTATCCGTACCGCAGCAGAAAACGGAACTGGAGGAAACCAAGAACATGTATTCTCTTCTGCCAATGTGCCACTTTTTGTGTACTCAGCTGGGACGCCATAACTTACTTTTTGACGTCCCATCGTACTCAAATGCGACCAGTGCGAAGTCGGGGCGGGTCGCTAGTCCACAGCTAAAATAGATTTCTTAAATAACACGCCACTTTAATTACAGGAAAAATATCTATTTACACACAATGAAATTCGGTATTTCATATTACGTCCAATGATATAGTTTGGAAAACGTGTCATTTTTTAAAAAATATCAAGCTTCGCCCTTCTCCAAAATGCTCATTCATCTTTTCATCCATAATGACCGTTTTCTTCTTTCCGTTTTAACTGCCACTACTTATAATGCAGCGAAAGCAAGAATCTCTGATTTCATTTTAGCTCTCGACGCTACGAGAACTATTTCTCTGTGCGTGCAAATGCTGACGCGCGCTTGTGACGCCTTTTAACCACGTAACTTCTCCCGTTTACTTCAGCCCACGCTTTGCTGCGCGCTTTATGGAGCGTATAGAAGGTTACCAGCAGTGCGCCTCGTATCTCTTCAACTTCCGCTTGTAGCACCATTTCAAAATCACCTGTTCTCGCCTTGTCCCAACCGTTTATCGTCCACGTTTCACTTCCAAAGAAGGGTACATTCCAGACTTAAGAAAAGTATTCCGAACACTCGAATTTACATTCTATTCTAATAAACATTTTTTTTCATAAATGCTTTTTTGTAAGCTCTTTTCGACACAATGGCCATTAAGTTGAGCTGATCTCCCGAACCCCTTTGCTACCTCCGATTTTAATATGTTATCTGCAAATCTCGAAGTTTTCATTTTTTTTTTGTCCCGAACTAATTCCCATTCCAAATTTTTCTTTGAGATCTTTTACTGTTTCCTCAATGTACAGATCGAATAACATTGGGGATAGGCTACAATCATGTCTCACTCCCTTCTCAACCACTGCTTCCGTATCACCTCCATGTCGATTTCGTTTCTTTGAAAGTTTTACTTCTTTCCCTGCATTTTATCCCGGCTATCTTCAGAATGTCGAACAGTGTATTTCAGCCCCCGTTGTCAGAAGTCGTCTATAAATCAACAAATGCTATTAATGCTGGTCTCCTTTTCTGCGTCTAGGTTGACTCTTAGTGCATGTATTACCTCGCGTGTACCGAAATTTCTGCAGAACCCGAACTCAGCTTCCTCCACTTATTCCTGTTTACTAATCCTCCTTTAAGTAATTCACAACACCATGCTGCATGAACTGTTCAGTCAACCGATGGCTCGTTAATATTTGTACCTTTTATCACCTGCCTTCTTTGGAATTTGTATTTTAACATTTTTAACTCAGACTTTCGATTCGTCTCATCTTGCGTACCAGGGCGAATAATTTTGGGATGCTATATCCCCCCAGGGTTTGAGTAACTCCGACAGAATGTGATTTACTCCACGTGCCTTCACGTGTACCATTTGCGAATGGGAAAGGAAGATTCTGGGGGGGAGAAGAGGGGAGAGGGGGGGATAGTAGTACAAGTACTCTCGGAGGCACAACGTACGGTGGGTTGTGTATTCCACATGCGCTGGAAGTGATGTACAAATGCGCAACTATTTCGTGAGATGTAAAGAAGGCAATGTGTAAATATCTTGCTTGCTTAGGATGATCTTTATCGCTTCAGCACAGAATGGCGGTGAAGGACGATCAATACACTGGCTAAAACGGTCACCTGTTTCCAGGAACACCAAGAATTTGATTTTGAATTTTTCTTAATGTAATTACTGACGGAATTTAAAAATTTTATATGCTGTCAATCTATTCGTTGACAGGCGTAACTTAATATTACGTTTTTAAAACAGTAAGACAAATACTACAGTTAGAAACTACGTTTGTGGCAGCGAAACTCGTGGCACGCAAATTATCCAGGCCATATTCTTACAGTAAGGTAGAGCGCTTGGCGACTTCCAAAATACTTTAAAAACAATTTCAAACCTTCACGAAACTTTCTCGCTGGCACCACCCACAAGATGGAGAGATGAATGCTAATCACTTGCCACACTTCCACGGTTGATATAGTCAAACTTCAGCACCAGGTATCATCTTTTTACTACCAATTTTATTCGCAACACGTTTTGCAGACAGTATCCACCTATATTACTGAATGCAGCCGCACAATTAAATCACTGTATACATGGTTCAGTGGATATGACGTCATATTTTTGGTTTTGATTTTATAATTAAACTATCGCAGAATAATCCTAAACTAACAAAAGTATCGTAATTGGAGTTCTGCGTCTTAAACCATAAAGGTTTTACACAGTTAACGTCATGTGTTTAACATACTGTAAAGTATTGCAATCACACGTTTGAAGGTGTGTTATACATCAGAGTTCGATTCTTCAAAGAACCTAAGGTGATTGGGGGGGGGGGGGGTGGCAGTCGGTACTGGTAGAAGCGGAACAAAGCAACAGTTACTGCGCTTTCTTTAAGACGTCAAAGGAAGTTACAAAACAAACACGACTCGGCAGTTTAGCGTCCACAGCATCCTTGCTTACATTGGGCAACGCTTCGCACGCTTGTCGCTGAAAATGCGCTTACACTAGTAAAAGCACTGGTTGGGCGGCGTATCCCTGAGTCAGACTTCCGCCGGCTTCCGCTATCAAAGAAGGCTCCGGTAGCTGCTCGCTTGGTATCCGTTTACGCCAGCTCAGCCGGACGCCATACTCTGACCAATGAGTTTCCTGAACGCAGAGGCACGATGTAGAGGCCGTGCGTAAGGTACGCCGTAACACAAATCGACTTCTGATGTAGATTATTCCACGTAACTTTTAATTCTGAATATGAGAGGAAAAATAATAAGTAAGTATTCCTGGGAGGCAGCACAAACTAGAATGAATCTTTTTATCTGCAGCTGAGTGTGTGTACGCTGGTCTAGAAATTCCTGACCGCAACTATATGCCTTACTGGGACGCGAACCCGGACTCCTTTCTTTCCGAAGCACTTCTCTTACCGAAGGAGCCCAGTAACCGGACTACTCTTGCACTGTTTGTGCAAATGATCACAAGATGGTGTTACTGGTATGAGTAAAATTTATCTTTCGTTATTGAAATAACGGCGGTGCAGACATGGGCCGGGTAGTTTGTTTATCGCAATCGGTTTAAGAAACGATGTTCTAATTTGCATGTGAATATTTTCGTTTGGTGACTTTTTACATTGTCGTCAAAGGGACAGAATGAACACATCCTCTAATAGTTTCGTTCCGTTACTGATAACTAAGCACCTTCAAAAGATCCTGTTGCCAATTGGTTTGCAGAAGATCTATCCCATGTTTGTGGAAGATGGTCTTGCCAAATTTTTCTTGCTGGACATCCAGTAACACTTCACAGACTGTGTTCTGTGATCCAGAATGACATTGGTGTCCTAAAAAGGGTTCTATCCAACCAGGACTCTGAACGGATATCCCGTAAATAAATGCCATGTTTACGAAGGAGAACAGGTAACAGCATCGAATGCTCTCGGTAAGTTTTGGGGATGAGGTGGAAACCATGAGGTGGTCACTCCCTCAGTGAGAATGTAGTTCATCTGGAGTCAGTCCGATGGTGAAAATGTGTGTGTAGGGGGGCGGGGAGGGGAACTAAAAACGAGGCACTGCCAGAGCTGAGGAATAGTTTTAAGGAGAAGTAAAAATATATGGGGTTGGCCGATACGTGGGTCAGTACAGACAAGGACGAGATAGTTCCACCCGCACCCAGTTCCCCGCTAATCCGATTACGGGCGACGACAGTTACAGAGGGAAGAATGTCTAGCACCTGGGAGAGTCGTAACATAGGATGTTTAGAACCTGGCGAATGCCTCAGCAGAGCAGCTGCCTACTGCTTCTGATCTCTCTAGGGTCGAGAGCCGAGCTTCAGATTTTGTTGATAACGTCGACAAGAGTCACCGCCCACGAGCAGCAGATGTTTTCCGTAATTCAGTACTCATTTCTTATTGTAGTGAAGATCGACAGAAAGCCTTAATTGTTTACATTTTGATGATTTATCTCACCTAAATCTGGCGGCGGCGTATCGGTCCTGGCGCGTTACACGGACTGCGATGCTCCTCGACACTGAAAAGGAAATGATAAATTATTAATCATACGAAGATTAGATGTCTTGTATGCACTTAACCTTTTTTTTATTTTAATATATTATGTGAACAGTTGGTTACTTGGTTGTCAGCACATACTTCAGGTGAGAAGGTATCTCGAAAACAATATATGATTTTTTTGTTGGTGATGGTTGGAAGTATGCTTTGTGAGAAAACGAAAGTAGTTCAAACCAAATCATTATTCAAAGGCCCCAAATATCAGTTTAAATGGCAGCTTGCAGAGGCACGCCAATTGTTGCTCTGAAACTTGTCTATGAATTCATAAACCTAGGGCTACTTTTTCCGTTGCTTTGAGCATTCAGATACTTGTTTGCAGTGTTGTTTTCCATTTATTCAGTTGTTTCTTCAAATAATAACGTAACACTGTTTTTGAGCAAAGGAATGCCGAAATCTATTTCCAAAGTTCGGCGGTTTAACAGCAAGCATTACTTTATGTGCTAACATGAATTTACCAACACTCTTACAAAATTTTGGGAATGTTATTCTTTATTGCAAGCTCCTCCCAAATCAGTGGCAGAGGAATTTAAGACAAATGCAGTGAAAAAATCTGAATATGAGTGATGAGTGCACAGCAAGATTGTACTGTAGGAGACACTGCAAGTGCAATACAACTCCATTTCCAGCACCTTTTGTTTTTTCTACCCTCAAACCATTTACTCCAGAGCAGTGAAATTTTAACAATCTATTGCTTTAGCACACGCGAATAAAGAGACGTCTTTTTTACCTTTCTAGCTATGTTATTAGGATTATACGACTTGTTTTAAGAATTTGCTCGAAGAAGTTATTGTTAAAACATTTTTCAAAAATCAGTTTGAATAGCATTCACAAATTGTCAGCTGCAAAATATTTGAGTGTTTTACTGTTAATACACTGTAAGAAAACGTACACTGAAAACCGTCAATAACAAGGCAAAGATTGAAGGTACCTTCTCCCCTTAACACAGAGACCACGTTATTAGTTTCTTTGAAGTATTTAGCGAACAGGCTGTGGCGCTACTGTTGGCATTCCATACTTAACTGGTAACGATAACGGTTGGTTAAATTTTACGATCCGTCTCCACCGTGAGCAGCATAGTGACAAATGGCCGCGGAACTGTATAAAAGCCTACGTAATTGCTGCCTCCGGCGCAAGGCCCCACTTTATCTCGTTAACGTAGTTACTGTGCGACACCCGCGCTCCTATTGGGCAGTGATGCTTTTTACTTGGCCGCAGCGGGGCGGAAGGCGCGCGACGCACTGCTCTAACCATCTAACACCCATTCAACAGTCGCTGCTTTATCGTTAAAGACAGCAGGCATACCAGAGAAAAACATACACAAAGGGTTACCGGTTTTGCTTGGCTATTGCACAGTTAATACATAGTGAGACGGTAAAAATGATGGACCAGTACGATGCGCAGCTCAAGGGTTTACCAGAAACCTGGCTTAAAAATTCTACATGTCTGCTGAATACTATAGAAGAGCAGCGCCGTCGAGCAGCGGCGCTACAACCCAGTCAACTAAGGCCAAAACAGGTCTATTCGGAGAAAAACTCGTGATATGGCAAACTTTTGCCCAGTTCTAGAATGGAGCGTACTGAATAACGTACTAAAACTCCTGACTTTCCGGTTGTGAGCGCTGGGGAGGGGTGGGGTTTGAATGTCACTGTTTTTCCTTGAATCATCAAACTGCGGCTTCTAGCGAAAATATTTCCCAGCACAACATCTGAAATACATTAATTTCCTACACAAAAAAATCCTGTTCATTTCTCTCTGGAACTGAGTGTGTGTTGAAGGGAATTGAAAAATATACTGGTAAAAGTACTGTTTTAAAGATATAAAATTAATGTTTCATCTTTAAATGAAGTGAAGGAGGAGTTCTACAGGGTGAAGGAGGAGTTCTACAGGGTGAAGGAGGAGTTCTACAGGGTGAAGGAGGAGTTCTACAGGGTGAAGGAGGAGTTCTACAGGGTGAAGGAGGAGTTCTACAGGGTGAAGGAGGAGTTCTACAGGGTGAAGGAGGAGTTCTACAGGGTGAAGGAGGAGTTCTACAGGGTGAAGGAGGAGTTCTACAGGGTGAAGGAGGAGTTCTACAGGGTGAAGGAGGAGTTCTACAGGGTGAAGGAGGAGTTCTACAGGGTGAAGGAGGAGTTCTACAGGGTGAAGGTGGGGGGGGGGGGGGGGGAGTTACATGGGACGTGTGGTATAAAAGTGCGAAGGAAGTAGTGTCGCCGGATTGAGTTCATACAGCTCTCTCTCCTTCAAAGGTCTGACAAAGGTCTGCAAACAATGTCGAGCAGGTTGTTTCCCACTATTTACCCCACTACGTCACAAGAAGCAACAGCAGGGATTCTCACTAAGTTATGCCGACGCTTCACAGCGCGGCTTATAAATCACTGGCGAACCCGGGCACAGACATGCCAAGGGAGGTGTGTTTATTTTCCGCAAAACTCGTTAACAATGTATGTAATACAGATATGAGTTACCATTAACACTAACGCAAGAAACGCATATGGACAGAATCTACATAAACCTCTGCACCTCTACATTGCTAGACGGGAAATCTGTTCTTAGTTACTCTATATGACAGCTGTAGTGTTCTTCCACGATAGACAACTTCCAGCATCAAGAGTGCCTCTCCGTTTTCAGTTCACAGACTATACCTCCCATTTCCTGTCCAGTTATCTTATGGCAGTCGACAAAGTAACTCCACTCAGCACGTGTTTATATCGCGGAGTTATATTCAGTTTTGTGAGTTGTTATGTAACACAGCTTCACAGCTGGAAACAACTGTCTACAACAATGAAGAGCCTGCCCCAAGTGTAACATCCTGCGAATATGTATTGGACAATGTCGATTTAAACTGTCTTCACTTTCACTGTCTGGAATACCTGTCGCAGCATAAGGGTATCCAATGCATCACACCAGCCGTTCTACAATGCAAGTACGTTTCCTAAGTGCTACAGAAAATAGAATATTTGAAGATAAGCAATACAGCACAACACAGCAGATTACTGTTCTAGACGTCTACATGGTCAGCCCATTTATCATATATATTCACACTCACCTTGAAAGATACACTGGATTATGGTAAGTGGAAAAAAATTTCTGAATGCGAAAGATTAAAGCAACCTATTAGTAACAATGGCGAGAGAAGAGCAGTAACTTTCTGGTCATTCTTTAAGTCACCGCAAACTGTCTACGACACAATTACTTGACTTTAAAACACCCTGACACAATAGATAGCAGCAAGGTGTTACATTCATCAATCCAATCCCTTCCCCCCCCCCCCCCCCCCCACCACCACCACCACCACCACCACCACCACCACCACCACCACCACCACCACCACCACATAGGTCACTGACGATACCACCCAAATTAAACATTTTTCAGTCATTGTTTGCAGGAATGTATTTCGTGTAATAGCTCACTTAACATCCCCAGAAAATGCTCATTTAAGAAACTGAAAATAACTCCACTATATAAACACGAGTTGTGTGCAGTTATTTTGTCCATTCGCATAAGAGAACTGGACAGGAAACAGAATGAGTAAGAACCAATTTGCCCTGTCAGCGTAGAACGAACACTGCAGAGATTTATGTGGATTGTGTCTGTGTGTGTTTCTTGTGTTAGTGTTATTTGTAACTCATACATGTATTCCATATATCAACGCATTTTGTGGAAAATACTTCCCCTGGGGATGTCTATGGGCTAGGTCGCCAGTGATTGACATGGCGCGCCGAGGAAGGTCAGTAACATCACTGCTCACTCAGTTGCTGTTTCTGACGCATTGGAGTAGATGCGTGCCGAATTACCCGCTCCGTCTTCAATTTGGAGACCTATGAAGGAGGGAAGAGTATATACAAAAACGAGATAACTACCTACCCTCGCAGTTCTACACCCACCCACCATTCCCTCACCCTGAAACATCCCCGGAACAGTTTATCCTCTAATACGACTCTACTGCACTTAAACGTGGTACATACCTGTAATATTTGCTGTTAATAGGCTTCATGTAAAAATTAACATTAATTTTACACAGATGAAACAATATTTTTACTAAATGCATTTCTCCATTCCTTCAACGAAGAAACTATTAGTTCTAGAGAAAAAAAAATTACATTTTTGTAGGATGGTTAATATAGTTTAATTTTGTACTGCAAAACATTTTCGCTAGAAGCCGCGGTTTTAGAGTCGTTCAACAAAATCAAGCTGTAGGTTTTTTATGATGGTTGGATCAATTATGATGGTGGGATTAAGAACGGTTGTTGTTTGAAATACCTTAAATACTGGTGGATATTAGGATTTTATTACATTATGGTACAGACATTCACGAAATAATAATAAATATGATTTAATACAAGTTGTTTTACAGATTGTTACCGGATATCGTAGAGGATTCCCACTGCTACAAAATCTTCTCTTCAAAATAAATTATGTTCAGTGTCCATTCAGTCAAATTATCTTTTGAGTC
Organism: Schistocerca piceifrons; assembly: GCF_021461385.2. Classification (NCBI taxonomy): domain Eukaryota; kingdom Metazoa; phylum Arthropoda; class Insecta; order Orthoptera; family Acrididae; genus Schistocerca; species Schistocerca piceifrons. The sequence continues at coordinate 298,754,130 of NC_060143.1, forward strand.
TACAGAAATGAATTTTGTAAAATGATTCTTGTAAATAAAAGCTTCTCAAATTGCAATGTGTGCCTTGTCGAAAATAAATTCGATGTTTCTTAAATTTGTACTTTTTTCGAATTCCTCGAATGAACTTTTCAGTAATATAAACTTGGTTTTAAACAATTGCTAGGTTTGCTTGACTGTATCAAACAGCGCACCCTCATGAAAGACAAGTGTACAGAGGAGATAAGAAAGAATACAATTTGTTTTAACGGAAATGTTATGATCCAAATTCAAAGCATTTGAGGCTCGCCTCGAATTTGTTGGACTGAGATGAAATTTTCACTAGTTCGTTAATTGTCAGTTGAACAAAAGTGGTCTGTAGGAGAATCAAAATTCTAACAGCCACCCTAGTACACACTGGAAAGTGTCGAATAAGAACACATTCAACCGTCTAAATTTCCAGTTTTTTATTTGAGCAACCAGTTACAGTACTACGTTAAGCCATATCTCGCCTCCTGACCGACGTGTAGGTAGGACCCTACACCTGGTCCAGTCAACATAGGGGCGTTCAGTGACTGGCATATGCAGATTTTTGATACAGTTAACACTTGTTGACAGGTGGTGATCGAAGGGCTCATTGTGTTAAGAAGAAACCCACGGATACCAGTCGCTGAATGCTGGCTCCTATTCTGAATGGACCAGAGGTGAGATTCCTCAACACGTCGGTCAGGGGACCTGAAGATTGTCTTATATGGCGCTGAACTGGTCGATCAAATAAAATAAGCTGAACGTTTTTTGATTCGACATTTTCGGCAACCATCAGTATAAAGATGGGCTTACAGAGACGAGTGCACATTGTTATCTGGCCGCGTGACAGGTGCAGAGGTCATCCCAGCACCACGCGCCAGGGACCGTGTGTGCCCTTTAACGACCTCTGCTCGCGACCGACCTCATGAATTTTGCGCATGTGCTATGGGCGCTTCTTATCATAATACATTTTGTGCCCGCCAGCGGCAGCTGCTAAACCAGTCGACGGCGAGGTGAGTGCGAGTTATCTCCGACCGAGAAACGTCCTCTGCGACATTCGGTGTCATGTATGTAAGACTGCTTCCGTCCCGAACTGCGGAACGAAATGTGCGTCGTCCCCGAGAAGCAACTGCAAGTTTTGTCAAGAACACAGGACGATTAAAATGAGACGCAAACACACTCAAGAATTACTTTTATCTGGAAGGTCGTATCACTCCTTAACCATCGGTGTCCAACAACAAAAAATGTAATTTTAAAATTTTTCAGACTGAACTTTATAATCTTAGTAAGCACCGAATACAAGAAGAAATTGGTAATAAACTATCAATTGTTTTAAAACAGTGGTTTCACTTTGGAACCATTGGGACAAAGTTTTCAACCAAAAATCACTTCACGATATATATATTTGAAAGCAATTTTGAATTTTTCATAGGCACCATCGCAATCTCTAAACTTCCATGAACTTGTAATGCTAAAATTATAGTGGTAAGTCACAAGCAAAAATGGGTCTAAAATTTAATGTATTTGTATCAGAAGTACATATTTCTCCATTGATTTCGTTTCAAAACCGTCACAACAGCAGCAGTACAAACTCAAAATTTACCTCACAACTTTATCAATACTCCACTGTCAATGATCTCACTACGATCGCTATAAAAAGAAGTCAATTTCCTATTACGTCCCACAATCTTCGCGCTGACTTGCTTTGAACGCTGTGACTGCTATAATGCATCACATGCTGGAAGTACCCCAGTGTACGACTAGCCGTCCGTATTGCAGTATCATGCTAAAGTCACTGATTTCCAAAAAAACTGATAAAATGGCGGTTTCAAGCACAAACTAATGGTACTGAAAGAGTTAATTTAGAAAGCAACTGTTTAAACATTACAGCAAGTAGTATTGTCCTCTTTTACATCAGATGTAACTTTATGTTTACAGTAAGGACGCCTTCAAAAGAAAGTAGTGCGAAAACCCGTCGAACGAGGTGATTATTCAACTTCTTGACAGGTTAAAATTGTCTGCCGGCCCAGAACCCGAACCTGGACCTGGACCTTTGCCATTCAGAGAGGAGTGCTCTACCGACCAAGTTATCCAAGCAGGACTCATCCCCCTAGACTGTGACCAAGCCATGTATCCGTAACATCCTTTCTTCCAGGAGTGCTAGTCCCGCAAGATATGCAGAACTTCTGTGCAGGTTGGAAGGTAGGAGTGAGGTACCGACGGAAGCAAGGCTATGGAAGCAGGTCGTGCTTGGATAGCTCAGGCGATAGAGAACTTGTCCGCGAAAGGCAACGGTCCCACGTTGCACTCCAGTTTTTATCTACCACAAATTTTCTATCTCCAAGGTCATCATTAAGCAGCAGTACGACAAGTTAAGGCAGACAGGAAATGCGACAGATGCAGCCGAAAGCGGTCGACCGAAAACGCCAATGCAAGAAAAGCCGACCCACGGGAAGCTGTATCTTTTTTTTTTTTAGTCCCACAGAAGTCTGTCTAGCGCTACACTAGACACACTTACTTCCGCTGGCAGCACCCATAATGCGACCTGATGGCGCTATATTTCACTAACTACTTGGGCACGAGCGGGAGGGGGAGGGGGAAATGAAAATCAGGGGGGAGTAGGAGGAAAGAAAAGGAGGGGGAGGAAAGGAAAGGAAAAGAAAGAAGGAGGGAGGGGGGGAGGAAAGGAAGGAGGGAAGAGGAGGAGGCAAGAACACACCGAAGTAAAAATTCCAAGTTCGTTGTGTCTTCTAAAGCAATGGGAAATTTATTTTCTTAACTAGTTTCTGTACAACCCGGTTTTGGTTGTTTCTGCACCTTCAGGAGATTGAAATATATTAAAACATTTTGCCCTACCCGAAACACTTGTGACCTTTTGTCTAAATCAATGGCAGAAAGGTTGAACCTGTTGTATTTTGTTACTTCGTACGCTTCATCCACTGACGCAAGACTTTTCAACGAAGCATTAGCACCCAGGAGGACCTGCATTATTATGTCTACTTGGGCACATCTGCCGATTGGTGTGAAAGGCCGTCGAAGAATCTGCTTCACTGCCCCTCTCACCGTCTGAAGCACTACGACATAAAGACATTGAGCAGCAGAGTATTTCCTTGCTTGCCATCTTAAATTTTTATGTACCTTGTTTACACAGTATGAAGAACTATACTAGTTAGGGTGGCTATCTAAAAATATGCCAAAGTAGATGAACAATGTATGTTCCATAGCTCGTTGAAGCTGAAACGATCTTGAGCCTCACGAGTCACAATCAACCAGAGAGGAAATCTGCCAGCGAACGATTCTTTATTAGCTTGTACACCGTCTGCCTGCTCTTGCAAATAGGCTTACCAGTATCGTTCAAACACAGTGACAGCTTTAGAATTATCTGGATCATCAGAAGATTTTTATTGATGCGTCACTGAAGTAGGTGCGACGCGTGTAGCAATGTAACACTGCCACAGAGCGCCCGCCTTCGCGAGGCGCACCTGGCTGACGGGTGCAAATTAGTTAGAGCCTATCTGCTTGCTTTCGCGCCATTTACTGTCTGCTCCAACACGAAGGCTACAGTGCCACGCTACGTTACCTTTGTGTTCACGAGCCCGCATGGCTGGTCTCTGACGGACCCATTCAGAGAGCCGTGTAAACCAATTCTTTCGTACTGTGACCTGTCGTTCCATATTTGTCGGAACGGACAGGTACAGTCTTCAGGCCTAACCTCTGAAGTCTCCCCAAGTCACCTCAATGTTTATGGCGGAGGATACTGTGTTTACCACTGTCACTTCCCTTCCCCTGTTCCAGTCGTGAATGGCTCAAGAGAAGTATGACTGCCGGTAAGCTTCCATGTGAGCTCTAATCAAAAAACGGTTCAAATGGCTCTGAGCACTATGGGACTTAACATCTGAGGGCATCAGTCCCCTAGAACTTAGAACTACTTAAACCTAACTAACCTAAGGACATCACACACATCCATGCCCGAGGCAGGATTCGAACCTGCGACCGTAGCGGTCGCGCGCTTCCAGACTGAAGAGCCTAGAACCGATCGGCCACCACTGCCGGCTGAGCTCTAACCTCTAATTTTAAGTTCATGGTCTTTTGTGAGATATACGCAAGAGGAAACAATATATTGGTTGACTCTTCTAGGTACACACGTTCTGCATTTTGACAGAAGACCACGCCGTGATGCGGAATGCCTCTCTTACAGCAACTGCCAATGGAGTTAGCTCCATGACACTTTCGCGCTTACTAAATGAACCTGAAAGGAAATGCGCTTCTCCTCTTGGATCTTCTCTATTTCGTCTATCTTCCGGGGTACCGATTATTTACTCTATCTAACCTTGTACAGATCTCAGATTGACGAGGAATGTTCAATTACTGGTCGAAGGAGAGATTTCTAAACTGACTCCTCTGTGGATGGATTAAATTCTGAGCATTCTTTGAATGAACCTCAGTTAGGCATCTGCCTTACGTGCAGTTTGTGGTCGTTCCGCTTGAAGTCGCTCCTTACGTATACTTAACGTACATTATGTGTGTGACAGCTTTCAGTGATCGTTCTACAGTAATGTAAGATTACAAGTAAAGTGTGAAACGTGATGATCCAACACCATTCTTACGTGACGACTACTGGGAACGTTCTGCGTAATATCTATTACAAAAGTGATACACTGTCCAGTCACAATGTGACCACTGCCTACGTTCGAGGTCAAAGTGCAATGACCACTCTCAGACGGCAGGTGGCAGCCCTAGAAATGTAGGGCATACAAGGCGTGTCGGGGGAAGCGGAAAATGGTGCTGTCGTTACTGTATTGCGGAAATGGAAAGGTTGATCTGACGTCCGAAAGGACACAATCATTGGTTTTCCGGCCAAGGATGGAGGCAATACCGAAATGCTATGTATGTAAACTGCTCGCGTGTCGCCGTGGTTAAAGTATACTGTGCACGGAAAAATGGCGCTCTCGAAAACCGGTGCCGAGGAAACTATCCTGCACGAAGGGCCATAGATGTCAAGGGTGAACGACAGCTGCAAAGTGAGTACGGGCGCGTAGACTATCAACTGACATGAACCATGGAGCTACCAACAGTGTCTGCTCAACGACTGTTCAGCGAACGCTGCTAGTACGGGCCTCCGCAACAGACACCTGTTTCGTGCACCCGTGCTGACTGCTGTTCATTAGCGACGAAGGCTGGAATTTGCCACGCCATTACCCCTACTAGACATCCACTGAGTGGCGAATGGTGGCCTCTTCAGCTGAATCGTGTTTCATGCTGCACCGGACTGACAGCTAACACCCTTCAACAATCGTCTGACAGGTCCGGAGGCGGCAGCGTTTTGTTCTGGGAAATGTTTTCGTGGTAATCCATGGGTGATACTGTCATTCTGGAAGGCTCAATGCATCAACGCAAGTATGTATCCTTGGGATCATGTGCACCGCTACCTGCAAGTTGCTGCTATTTTGTCAAAAACTGACATTTTAAGCCCGTGGTTGTGTACAAAATATAGGTTGATTCTTGCACATAAGATTACAGCAACTAGCCACTTTTTACAATGCTATTTATTTATTTATTTAAACAGCGCCGTTACCGGTTTCTTAGCGACAGGTTCATTTTCAGACGGCTAGTTCACGTTTTACATTTGATTGCGCCATTTGTTTCTCCACCTGAAGTAATTTTCTTGAGGTGGTAGTGCCCTACAACAAAAGAAGATTTGAGCCAACGTCTTTTTAACTTTAATTGTGCCTCTCGCCGATTTTAAGTGATTTAAACAAATTATTGTTAAAGGGAAGATGTTTCGGTTACTTACTATGAAGAATTCGCGCCATTATGTTGCAGTGCAGGTTGCTCATCATCTTGCAGCATGGAACATGGAACATAATGGCACCGATTCATCGTAAGCAACCGAAACATCTTCCCTTTAACAATAACAGTTTGTTTACATCAAATAAAATCGCTGTGAGGCACAATTACAGTTAAATATTGAATATAAATCCGCAGCGGAGTGGCAGGCGCGGCTGACTGGCAGTCGGATAACCCGGATCAGATTCCCGGTACTGCCAGGTATTTTTCCTTGGCGGAAGAACTGTAACTGGGTGCACTATACCTTCTGATTCCAATTGAGGAGCTACTTGGCCGAGTACTAGCTGCTTCAGGCCGCGAGAGCGGCTTGCTGACCCCACGCCCCTCCATAACGCATCCAGTGACACCACTGGCAGAGGATGACATGGCAGTCGGTTGGTGCCGATGGGCCGCCACATAAATTCGCAATTAAATAAAATATCATGGAACGAAATTTAAATACAAATATTTATGAAAACGGTGAGTTCGCGAGTTAACTGCTCGCCGTTTCGCTGAGGCAGACCGACAGTCCTTTCTGCGTGCTCGCGGGGGCCCTACACGATATTAGGCAGGTGTAAACGTTTCTTCGGCTCTTCAGAGTATAACACTGTATATATCTAAGTAGTATTAGTTCCGTCGGACATTATGACAGAAGTTACGAATCACGATGACGCAGCTGGTGCATACATTTATATGAAATAGAGCAAGGGGAAGGAAAAGGGAAAGGAAGATTGGGGAAACTCACGACTTCAGCCGCACAGGTCATTGTGGTCATGCAGTGGCGAAAGTTGAAAATTTGTGACGGATCGAGACTCGTGCTTATCTACAACGGCTGCCTCACACGCCTCGGCCATCCGGACACGCTTGCAGCATCCCTCGTCCGTTCAGCCACTAGTCGCATACAGAGTCTGGAGGAACTAATATCGTCCAAACCCCAACAGGAATCAATAATTTGCTAGTATGGGGTTAAGGACGTCGGACGCTGCTTTGCAGCTTGCGATAAGTTAAGAATTTTGGTCGTACAGAAAGCAGGTGCGGCTGGCCAAGGCGGACAAGACAACCGTTCTAGGGAAGTGGAGCGTCCTGGTTAGAGTCCTGGTGCAGTACAAATTTTCAGCTTCCGCCATTGCGTTACCACAATGCTCTGTGTGGGTGGAAGCCAGGAGTTTCCCACCAATCCTTTCCATTTCCTTCCGTTCCCCTTACTGTATTTCTTGTAAATCCCTGTTTAGTTACTCACATGATCCCTTTTGCAGATACGCATTGTCCGCCACTCGAGACAGAATTGTGATCAGACTGACGTAGTACCTACTTGCATCCACTGTTCTAAATATTCGATGACGAAATAATACGCTACTCTAGCAGAACAGAGATGACACACAAACCTGTATGAAACTTACATTAGATTAGCAGTAGTCGGGGGAGGGGGGAGGGAGAAGGGCGGAGCAAGAAGAAAGGGTTAGGAGAAAAATTTCTTTGGCTATTGATTTCAAACCAACAGTTCACTCAGAAGAAAGGCATCGATAAACGTAGTGGCAAATCATTCGAAACAAATAGGTTAGAATTCGGGGGGATGCGAGGTCTATTTTGCCACTAGTAATGTCTTACGTAGTGATGGAGGGAACTGACACCACGAATCCTTCAGGGCTTACCATAAATCCGTAGGAGTACGAGGGGGTGGAGAACAGCGCGTTCTAAGGCATCGAGATATGCTCAGTAATGTTGATGTCTGGGGAGTTTGGTGGCCAGCGGAAGTGCTTAAACTCAGAGGAGTATTCCTGGAGTCACTCTGTAGCAATTCTGGATGTATGGGGTGTAGCACTGTCCTGCTCGAATTGCCCAAGCCCGCCTGGATACACAATGGATATGAAACAATACAGGTGATGAGACAGGATGCGTACGTACATGTCACCTGTCACAGTCGTATCTAGACGTATCAGGTGTCCCATATCACTCCAACTGCACACACCCCACACCATTACAGAGCCTCCACCTGCTTGAACAGTCCCCTGCCGACATGCAGGGCCCATGGATTCATGAGGTGGTCTGCATATCTGTACACGTCCATCCGCTCGATACAATTCGAAACGAGACTCGTCCGACCAGGCAACATGTTTCCAATCATCAACAGTCCAATGTCGGTGTTGACAGCTCGAGGTGAGGCGTAAAGCTTTGTGTCGTGCAGTCACCAAGGGTACACGAATGGACCTTCGGCTCCGAAAGCCCATACCGATGATGTTTCGTTGAATGGTTCGCACGCTGACACTTGTTGATGGTCCAGCATTGAAATCTGCAGCAATTTGTGGAAGGTTCTCGTCAGTCGTCATTGGCCTCATTCTTGCAGGATCTTTCTACGGCCGCAACTATGTCTGATATTCACAGTACACTCGTGGAATGGTCGTACGGGGAAATGCCCCCACTTCATTGCTACCTCGGAGATGCTGTGTCCCATCGCTCGTGCGCGAACTATAACACCCCGTCCAAACTCACTTAAATCATGATAACCTGCCAATGTAGCAGCAGTACCCGATCTAACAACTTCGTCAGACACTCGTTGTCTCATATGGGTGTTGCCGACCGCAGCTTCGTATTCTGCCTGTTTACATGTATCTGTATTTGAGTACGTATGCTTATAACAGTTTCTTTAGCGTTTCAGTGTAGATTACCGAATGGTATTTTCAGCTTTACGACCGGTTTCTCTGTAACGAACAGATCTGATACCCGACAATCCAACTAGCCCACGTATTTTCCACGTAAAAAGTTTTTGCACAATAAGCATGACATTATGCCTGAGACGTTAATCACACAACGCAGTGACTGGGAACTTGCCCACTTAACTATTAAGACACGCCTTCAGGAATGTCGGCCTTCCCGTTGTCTGGGAAAAGCCGAGAACCAACAAACCGTGTTTACTTTCCGACGTGCTTACGTCAGCCACCCTATTGTAGTCTACAAAGTAAACGCCTGGCGTGAATCCCATTCTCCACAGGGTAGGGCGGATGGACGGCTCTTCTGTTCAGATAGGGTGGCTCCAAAGGTCCACCCAACTCGCGTTGTCTGTTTCCCGGAACACAGCTAAATAAATCTGCATAACGTTCCGGCTCCCCACAAAAATGGAATAGGGAACGAAAGCTTTAAATCTTACGAAGCACCCTACACACGATGGTTTGAGGGGCTAACCTCAACCGAAGGTCGATAACATTTATCCTAAAAAAATGTAATGTCGGTCTGAGAAACGCGGTGCTTTACTAGGCAGCTAATAATCATTCCTATACGAAATACGAATGAAAAGGGCTGTGCCCCAATCAAGTTGTGTGTGGATTATTCAGTACGTTCTTCGTGAAATTATCTTACCCAGGTGTCTGCGATATATTGGAAAACAAGTCTTCGTGGTTACGCAATGTTCTAGTCACCATCATGTAATGCAAACCGGAACCGTTCAAGGTGAATACATCGGTAACTGTGTAAACGAGGAAACTGAATTACAAAGGCAGTTGTCCACGCAATCGCAGGATAAAATTAATTTCCGCTTGTTAGTAAGAAACACTGATATAGCTGCTTCAGTTGCAATATTCCTCATACTTTTAAGTAGCAATCAGCGTTGACGAATGGAAGTGCCCGTCATTTTCTCTAGATTTAAACGCACGTATCTGCCTGAGCTCAATGAAACTGCAAAGGTAGCAGTTCGCAGTTTGAATCACCAAAGCTGTTCACCGCGACAGTTCCTCTGTCCCACCGAGTGAAGAACCGCCGCACCTTTTCTCATATCTGTGGAATCAACCAAGACAGCAATACGTAGCTGTTGACTCAAACCAAAAATTATTCTGAGGAAATAAGTTTTAAATGAAGTGAGGCTTCCTCTTGTTTTGCAGTAGTATGATCGACAAGCACACGCACGCATTTGTAATATATGTAACATTCTCGGGACAAAGTCTTGCTCTACCTTCTGTATCTTCTTGCTGAGTATACTGCGGGCGCTTCCTTTTCTCAGAAAGATGTTACCTATGCTCATGGGACTGCACGCAAACTTTTCTGGTTTGATGAACACGAGGCACACAATCGAATCTTCACAGGCTATGTAGATCACCCGATTATGATCCCTGTCTGAGACTGTCGAACAGCTGCTGAAACGTAGCAAACAACATCCCAGCAATTTGGTAGCTCTAGAGGATAGAAACATGAACGAATGGTTTCAGTTGGACATAGAACAGCTGAATAAATCAGAGGACACACTCCCTCGGCCGACTCGAGGCTGTTATCAAAGCTAGAGCCGGTGATGACATTAGCGTGATGATACTTGAGGTCACTTTTCCAGGTGTCTTCTGTTAGGACAAATTCTACGAGAGGCGTTTAGCAAGTAATGCAACGCATTTGTTTTCTCGGCCAATTTCGGTCGAAAAAATGCTAAATTTCTTGGGGACATAATGGAATACTCCCGCTTCAGCCCCTTTAGTTTCATGAAGATCCGATAGATGGCAGCGCTTTATGTAACCTTCAAAATGGTGTCTGTATCGCGGGTACGTTTCAAGCAAATAGCTGTCAGTGAGTTTCGTTTGGTGGAAACCAGTGGATCGCAGATATTCACAGGTACCTGCGGAGTGTCTATGGAGATCTGACTGTGAGAAAAAGCACGGTGATTCGATGGGAGAGGTGCCTGATCAGCGCAACAGGGTCGCGCAAACCTGTCAGATCTTCCGCATCCTGGTCGGTCGCACACTGCTGCGACTGCTGCAGTGTTGGAACGTGCGGACACACCCATTGAGGTGATCGACGATCTAACACGTTGTTCCTCAACTGGAGGTCTCTGTTGGCAGTGCTGGCACACTGGGCCACCAGCTGGGGCACTTAGAGGTTGGTGCCCGCTGGGTTCCTCGCCGCCAAACAGACCATATGGAGCAATGAAGGACCATCTGTGCGGAATTGCTTGCTTATTACAACGCTTATCGCGACAATTTTTTTGAACATAGGCTCATCACTTTCGAAACAAGACAGCAATCTAGAATTAAATTTTCACTCTGAAGCGGAGTGTATGCTGGTTTTGAAACTTCATGGCAGATTAAAACTGTGTGCCGGACCGAGACTCTAACTCGGGACCATTGCCTTTCGCGGGCAAGTGCTCTACCAACGGAGCTACCCAAGCACGACTCACGACCTGTCCTCACACTTTTACTTCCGCCAGTACTTCGTCTCCTACCTTCCAAACGTCACAGAAGTTCTCCTGCGAAACTTGCAGGACTAGCACTACTGGAAGAAAGGATGTCCTCAAGGCTGTGGCTAAGCCATGTCTCCGCCATATCCTTTCTTCCAGTAGTGCTAGTCCTGCAAGTTTCGCAGGAGAACTTCTGTGAAGTTTGGAAGGTAGGAGACGAAGTACTGGCGGAAGCAAAATTGTGAGGACGGGTCGTGTGTCGTGCTTGGGTAGCTCAGTTGGTAGAGCACTTGCCCGCGAAAGGCAAATGTCCTTCGAGTCTCGGTCCGGCACACAGTTTTAATCTGCCGGGAAGTTTAAAGCAATCTATGAAGTGGCACCTCCTCACCTCTCCTCCGAAGCTGCACCCTCAGCGAATGAAGCCATGGCGACGGTCCTCTGCGACTCCTAAGGAGTCATTCTGTTTCGTGTTCGTGCAACGATCAACTATGAAATTTAATGTGCAATGCTCAGGAAATCGAAGAAATGACTTCAGGATGTTCATCGCCACCAAAACCGCAAACGAACTTTGATTCTTCCTGACAACGCACGGCCTCATGTAGTCTGCGCTCCAGAGGAGCTACATACTTCATTAGCCTGTTCTTCCTTTTCCACCGTACAGATGAGTCTCGCGCCTTCCGATTTGATTCTGTTTGGCCCAAAGAATGGTGCACTCCGCGGGAAGCAGTAATGGATCACGGGAAGGTTACTGAAGCTGCAAGACGTTGGCTCGACGTTTCCAGTAGTGGTGCCTCGCGAGCGTACAGACCCTCTCAGTACGGTGGCGCGAGACCGTCGCGCTAGACAGACATTGTGTTGAGAAACAGGATTTTGTAGCCAAAAGAGTCGGGAATAATGTGGTATACTGCAATCCTGAATAAAAGAAACCTGCCTTCAGAAAAAAAAGGTTTCATTCTTTATTCAACGTCCATCGCAGCATGCCCTGATATCCAGCAGAATACCTTTCCAGCCTCTGAGTAAAATTTTCTGTCTCGATATTTTTTTACAACGCCCGTATTTAGCACTGCTGTAGCGGAAAACTTTGAGGAAATCATCACTGGCGCCGCTGAAGTTTGCTGCTTTGAATATCAGGACCCCTTCGTTCTGTGGATTATGGTTTGCAACGTTGTGACCGCCACACCCCCGCAGTGGTGTTTTCTCAGGTGAATGTGTCCAGTGGAAGGCTCTCCCCTGTGGCACAGGTAGACACATTCATTAGGCAGCGGCGAAGGAAACGCAGCGTTGCACAACAGGAACTTGCACAACACCGAGCGAGTGTGCTGACGGATTACCACCCACTCACCGGAGCCCGTTACGCAAGGCGCCGCCCCCCACACACGAGAATAAGCTGCGATATACCATTAACGTCACGTCTCCAGACAGCCGCAGCTCGTGCGCCAAGCGCACAGTCGCAAAACTGAAGCAGGAGTTCCCTGGACCAGGCTTCAGCAGCGACACTTCCGCAGTGCGGGCATCTTCAGACTATACAGCCGGATTTTCCGAAGCGTTCTGCTTAGATGATGAACGGCGAAAATTCAGAATATTTACTTTAGGTCATGTGCTACTGCACGGTCGTTTCCATAGATAAAACTGTTTGTTCCTTGTGGACAGGCTTGGCCTTTGGTGCAGACGTTGAGGATGGAAGCTAGAAAGCTTTCTTGTGGGAGGCCATTTTTCTGGTTATTCCAGCTGCTTCCATGGCCTTGGAATTCAACAAAAAATCTTCCGCTCTGTAGCTGACATTCTAATATTTCATAGAGCTGCTTTAGCAGTTGGCGGTGGTTGACTGTATCATATGTTGCCGTCAGATCGATGAGAACTACACCCGATATTTTGTTTTCAGAACAATCTTCAATAACATGCGTTAGGTGTTATACTGCGAAGGTGCAGCTTTTCCCTGGTCGGGAACCACCTTGTTCCGGTATAAGCTCTGGTTCTATTATTTTGAGCAGAGTCTCATATCATAAGTATGTAAAGAGGACTTGACAGGGATACAGGTCTGTAGCTCTTGGGGCCGTTCAAGTCTTTACCAGGTTCAAGACTGCAATGACTCAATAGTTTTGCAATTTTACATCCGTCTGGCACGTCTAAGAGTCACTGCCGATTAGACGAAATCTTGAGTTGTTCAATACAGATGCTGTCTAAGCCTGCAGCTTCGACATTTTTGCATTTGTTACGTGTTCTTTTATCATTCATGATGAAAGAATAATGTAGGATGCCATTCCTCTGTTCGTTGAATGTTTCATTTTTTGACTTAGATTTGTCTAAACTTTTCCTCAGTTTGCCGCTTTCAGTGAGTAGATTGCAGGTATGTTGCTGTGGACTTATGTCTTGAAACAATCAATAGTGATGCGGTTCGGGAGCCTCCAAGCCCTGTGGCTATTTCTTCCCATCTCTACCTCCTCAGTTAACCTATCAACTGGGTGCGTATCGACTCGGAAATAGAGGAAACTACACGTTGACTAACTGCGATGGTTTCAGCACTAAACGGGTTGATTTCGAAATAAACTTTATATTCGTTGACAAAATGTATTTTTCTGGGCTAGCCCCTGTCTGCATATACTAATGCAACCTCTAAGCAGCTTTGCGAGAGCAGAACCATACAGTGTTCCCAAATTCTTTTCATTATTCAGGAACACGATGAATAGTTTTGGTCTTTTATGTAACAGTGGTGAATTTTTTAAAAATCTTTTTGTAATTTTATCTTCGCTTAAAACTCTCAGTCTGTGCTCAGACTGCTGATAAGGCCCCTGGGCGGTGTTGCGTATGTGAACTTCGTAGGCATACTAATTACTCTTATCCGTTTTGTGGGATGTGGAATAGGTAGGCCTACTAATATGCTTTGTGGGACTCTTTCCACTAACAAAACTAAAATGAGGATTGTAAGCACATTGTCATCTGCCACTGTTCGCGGAGTTTGCTGTCATGAATAATATTGACTTCGACCGTGATTGTATCAATTTCTTATAGATGTGTTATATAGTTTTGGAAACATCGAAATTGCGGGGAAAGATCTGAATGAGACAAGGTCAGATACAGTAGATTATCAGGCGACTTACTTGCCGCACGAATAGATGCAGAAAGAGGCTCCTCCTGTAGATTCCGCTTTCCACAACTGGAGACTTGACAGCCATGGCACACAGTTTCTGTGCTCTTCCCGCGTCGAGTCACCTAACACATGCTGATTCCTCTGCACCACCCAACTATTTTGCGTAGTGCTAACTAAGCAGAGGGTAACGGATCAACCATAATAGGGCGGAAGCAACTTTCTAGCACTGAACGTTACGAAATCGCAGAAGAAACACGACCTTAACACCAGGCACTGAGGAGCACGAGGTCTTATAAAAGCAAGAAAACAAGTTACACAACTAGTGTACACAAAGCCCAGTAGAGAGCACGAAAAATTGACCCCAATTACAGGCGACCCAGAAATACACGCTGGCTGATACAAGCTGCAGGATACGAGGTACTCAAACTGTACTGTACGTTTTCGCGAGTGATCTTTGACGCTCCTTGAACTAATTTTTATTCCCTTTTCTTTCCGCTTGCAACAAAGTAGAGTAATTATCACAACAGCAGCATCTTTACCATCCAGCATTCCGAACCACAATGTCGTTGCACATTTAATTTACGAAATTTTTCAACAAGTGCCATACCGACAATAATTCTTACCTAATCGCATATCTCCGCAAACTTTCAGTTTCTTCAGTCAGTCCAACCTGATTTGGATGCTACACAGGCACCTACACTTACTCTACATACATACATACATACATACTCCGCAAAGCACAATACGGTGCACAGCGGTAACTTCCTTTTACCACTCTCAGACATTCAATTTTTATTCCATTCGCAAATTGAGAGAACAGAACACGATTGTGTCTAATGCTTCGTATGATTTCGGAATTTTCGTCTAGTCTCCGATGCTCTTAAAGCAAAATGCATGCTGGTAGCAGTGGAATCGTTCTGCAGTCTGTCACAAAGAACATTTATCTCTATATTCTCCATAGTGTTTCGCGAAAACAACGGTGTCTTACCTTCACGTATTCACATTCAATCACATAGGATTTTCGGAACACAATGGTGCTGACAGAACCTACCCGTAAAAACCTAGCAGCCTCTGAATTGCTTACATGTCTTTCTTTAATCCCAATTTGTGGGGACACTTAACACACTAACAGTTTCCAAGAACAGGTCCCAGAAGTTTTCTGTAAGTTGCCTCTTTCACAGGTG
Source organism: Schistocerca piceifrons (assembly GCF_021461385.2). Classification (NCBI taxonomy): domain Eukaryota; kingdom Metazoa; phylum Arthropoda; class Insecta; order Orthoptera; family Acrididae; genus Schistocerca; species Schistocerca piceifrons. The sequence goes on from NC_060143.1 coordinate 298,769,380, forward strand.
AGCTGAACTTTCCTTGAATTCACCCAATAAACCGATCTCAAACCATTCGCTTTCCCTACTACCGATCGTGTTCGTTTCATTTCTTGTCTTTTTGCAGCGTTATGCCTAGATAATCGACTATACTGTATCAAACAGCACACACAAGTTGTAAAATGAGACGTAATAGCGTTGTAAGTTGTGAATTTAAATAGAAGCGACAAATTACGTCTAGTTTTAGCTTTCCCCATAAAAACATTCAGGTTGTTTCATTTCGTATAGTGACGAACGGGTGTGCGATTGTGATTCTGTTAGAAGGATAAAAGCCGTGTTAGCTTCTTAGCACAGTTGGTGTTAATAACAATGTTATTTTTCTTAGTGTCAGTACATCTTGCCCAATAAGGGTGTGTCAACTCTGTGTGCAAACCTGTTATGTTTATTCTGTGCGCGCGCTAGCAGCTTGTCAGAAAAAAGACAGCTGAAGACTTCAAATTTTTGGAACGGATTTTGCATCTCAGTTGTTATGGAGTCTTAATTTACTGCAAATTTTCCACTTATGGAAGGCGCCATTCTGTCCCTGATTCAGTAATTCTTGCATTTAAACTGTTTTACAGAAGAATACAGACACGAACAGTGAAGTCGAATTGTGAAAGCAAGGGGTTCCAAGTGAACGAACTGCGAACGAACTGTTGACATTGCTGGCGACACTTCGCATTTTTTTTTCGTACACTCAGTCGCCCCTGCCAACACGTCGCTAGGTGGCCTGTTGCTGGTAGCAAATTCAGCTGTTGAAAATGTTACAACTGAGTTGCGCAGCCAAAAACCTGGATAAATAATAATGCAACGCATCATTCGATACGATAGGTACTAAAAAGTGGTCTACTGGTCGGAGTGAAAGTATCAATTCACGAGTGTATTTTTTTCCGTGTCTTTAGACCTGAATAAAGAAAGCTTGAGAGGCACGGGTTTCTGAACTGCTTTTGTTTCTCCATCGGTTGCACTACATAAAAAAAACACGAGCAAACATGTCTTCGCGGGGATTCTCTTCCTATCGGCTTATATAATACGCTTATATGAAGTTCCTGTCGAACTGAAGAGGAAGTGCTTGCTGGAGCCTTGGCTACCCGTGTCAGTATGTACGTTTGTGACGCAATGACAAAATTGTGTGCACCATAGTAATGAACGCATTGAAATTGGCGATCATCACGGCTCACGCAAAATCGCACCAGCGCTGAGACAGACTCCACCATTCCCTTGTTATGAAGGGGCGGCCACGTTGGTAGACTGTCGCATGCCCACCTACGCTCTTTAGCACTCTTGTAGCTAGAGGGTGGTGAACGAGAAACCAGACTGCTCGCCAATTACGTCCGCCACAATAACAAATAGCTAAACCTGTAATAATTAGATAATAAAGAAGTAACATATAAACCAATGCAAAGATCCAAATATTATTTACACTACATAAGTGCTAAAAATCAGCTAGTGCTTCAATACACTTCTGAGCACGCCATAACATGTTAATATAAACTTTCCGCAACTGTGCTGCTTCAATTCTCGAAATTTTTGTACGAATTTTCTCCTTCAAATCTTCTAAAATTATTAAATTATTTGCGTCCGGCGGACGCGGTGGCCACAATCCTTTGCTGGCAGCTCTTTCTTCTGCGAATCTTTCATGAATTCGTGAGATTGACTCGCGCGAAGTGTAACGGATCGGCCCATCGTGTTGCAAAGCAGCATACGTACGTTCATACGGGGGTGAAATGTGCGTAAAATTCTCCAAGATTCGCTTATACACAACTGTGTTCACAGTTTCTTTAGAAATATGAGACCCACAATCCGACTTGCTGACACGGCACACCACACTCATTTTTTTCACCTTGAAGATCGTTATTAATCTTATAGGGGTTGTTTGTTCACTAGTATGTGGTGTTCTGCGACTTCGTATGTCCAATCAGATGGAACAGGCCTTATCACTCATGAAACACAGCAGCGGATTCAACATTCCACTCTAAATTGTTTGACAAAGCCATGTGCAGTAATTCACATGCTTTGTGTAATCTTCGTCGTCCTGTTCTTGGAGCCATGTCACTTTTTACTTCACCTCTATATGGCGTAAAATACGTTGACAAGGCCTTTGTGAAACGTTCACTTGCGACAAACTGCGTGTCGACTTCTTTGGACTCCGGATCATTGTGCTCGAATATCCGCGGCACTCCTTTTTTGTGTTTGCCAACTGATCCTGTAATACGCCATTTTGTCGCCAAACCCTGCATACTGCCCTTCACTGGTATGGGAACGCCAACAAACTTCTCTGCAGAAATGTCTCGCGTTTCCTTAAACGAACCAGTAAATACGTAAGCCTCTCCTATTGCGATTCTTTCTTGAAGGTGGTATATCTCGCTGAGTTATTTACTTCACGTGTGTTAACCGAGTCGCAACGACTTTCGGACTGACAATACAAAACGTAGTCGCAATAGCTTTAAAACAGATGGCAACTGGCGGCCGACAATGAGCGGTCTAGTGCTCGCTGCCGGTTTTTCGTGCGGCACTGTATCTATCTTATTACATAGCACAGTACCGCAGTCCTCGTGCACATATGATCAGGAACTTCTTCATAATCAGGCACATGTGATTACCTGCACTGCTGTTAATTTACTTCGGAAGAGGCGAACGAGGAAGCAAAAATGGATTAAAAACTGCTTTAGAGAGTTCCAGGAACCACCAGCTAATTCCAATCGCTTTCCAAGGCTCCACTACTTCGGCAAGACTTCGAAGGAAATTTTATTTTTAGTATATTGTCGAACAATGCCAGACAAATTCATTGGAAGAATCCTAAGGAAATGCAATCCGAAAACAAAGGAAGTAGGTTACAGTACGCTTGTTCGTCCACTGCTTGAATACTGCTCAGCAGTGTGGGATCCGTACCAGATAGAAGATATAGAGAAGATCCAACGGAGAGCAGCGCGCTTCGTTACAGGATCATTTAGTAATCGCGAAAGCGTTACTGAGATGATAAACTCCAGTGGAAGACTCTGCAGGGGAGACGCTCAGTAGCTCGGTACGGGCTTTTGTTAAAGTTTCGAGAACATATCTTCACCGAAGAGTCAAGCAGTATATTGCTCCCTCCTCCGTATATCTCGCGAAGATACCATGAGGATAAAGTCAGAGAGATTAGAGCCCACACAGAGGCATACCGACAATCCTCCTTTCCACGAACAATACGAGACTGGAATAGAAGGGAGAACCGATAGAGGTACTCAGGGTACCCTCCGCCACACACCGTGAGGTGGCTTGCGGAGTATGGATGTAGATGTACATGTAGAACAAGCAGAGGACTGGCATTTCCACCTGACACCTGTTCATTTCACTTTGTCAGTAATGTCAATGAACATAGTGCGCGCTACGCTGAACTTAAAACAGCTTTTGTTTTATCGCATTTCCTACTTATGGCATTTTTTTTCCTCCTCCGTTTGGTTCATCCTTATGCGGATGTGTGTTACCGTAGTCTGCTGTGATAGTGTTGACTTCAACGTCTGTATTCGTCGATTTTTCTTTCTACTGACAAGCTATTAATACGATCGTTTGCAGAATAGGTACCTGCAGTGTACGAGTTTCGCGATGTACAGGGTGGCCCACTTAAACTTCTCAGAGCAAATACATCTGGGAAAAAAAAGAGAGAAACGACTTTCAGTAGAATGAATGTAAGACATGGGCTCATGAAAACAGATACTATGAAACACTCAAACGTAACCAAATATTAGTTTCAATTATTTCGTATGCAATCAACATGAAAAATCACAAAAAGAATGGCGTTGGTTGCGCCGCAACATGTCAATTACATGCCGAGAAACTGCAAAGCATTGAAACGCGCCGCTACTGCACATACCAAGAGGTAAGCGTCGTGCAATAGCGGCGTGTTTCGTTTGTTTTAATCGTCAACTTCGTTTTGCACTTTCTCAGGACGCAACTGACATAATTGTGATGTAACCAACGCAATTCTTTGTTATTTTTGTTATTGATTACGTAAGAAATAATAACGCGGGGTGTCCACTTAAAACTACGTACGTTTGTGTTGAAACTTATATTTGCTCAGATTCCAGAATATCTGATAGCATTTACTTTTACGAGCCCCTGCCTTACACTCGTACCCGTGAAAGTAGCTTTCCAGTATCTGCAGATGTTCCAGAGGTATCTGCGCTGAAACGCTGTATACGTTAGTGCATAGGTTTCAGCTGTCGAACTGCACCTCTCATAATATGCGCTGCCCATTCACAATGAGCCCCCAACTACCACCGTCGTCCCATCCCCCTCTCCACCCCTCGAAAAAGTTACGTGCTATATTATGTGCGCAATAACAGTTACTTCGAACGTTAATTGTTGCACCACCTTGTTTATGTTAATAAAGAAATGAATATTCATTTCCGTCCAGTTGTCGCGTGGCTCATCGTATGCGTAATCAAGGACCGGGCAACCCAGTCTACACTGTATTATATTTTACTAATATATTTATTAATAATATTATAATATGTAGTATAGAATTATATGTTATTGTAATTAATATATTATCAATTTACAACAGAAATAAATGAAACCATATCTACCATCACAGACTGGTAGACAGTGAACTTCAAGTAAGTTAACATGAAATTATCTCAAATAATGTCTTTTATTATGACAACCCTTGACCTCAAGTGGCGGCGTCATAAGCAATCGGAAAGACGCTGATAAAATTTTTACGTGTCTGAAAAAAAACACTTTTTGGTTGGAGTAAAATCACGGTGTTTAGCACTAGCGCTTCTAATGAAATTAGTGTCTCGTCCCGCCATAGCGATAAAAATTTACGGCTTTTTACGTTACTTTCGGAAACAGTAGTAGAACAGCACACAGACAATTTTCTCCTTTTTCTCCGTGCTTCCGTTTCAGTGAGACAAGTGTTTCATTTCTACCCTAGAATTTCTTTTCCCTTTTGCTCTCATTTCAGCACTTAAGTTGTGCATCTAAAGTATAACAGACTCCGATACCTGATAGAGTGTAGCTGCATCTATCTGCAAGGAATCACGTTGCCTAGCACAGTGACGGCATCACCAAATGGACTGCAGCCTCCGTGGTATCTACAAGCCTTCCGCGATCGAAAGTGACGCAGTTACAGAGGAGATAGGTTATCTTATCACGTGCATTAAAGTGATATCATGTTAACGCTGTACAGTCAGTGAATACTGGCAGATTCTTTCCCCACCTTACGAAACTGTTGGACTAGTGCTCGGGATAAGACCACAGCAGAAACCACTGGCCTGAAGTGACTTAATAGTTTCAGCACAAATTATCGCAGAAAACTGAAAACAATATACTGATAGCTGTTTTTTTTGTGGTTCAACGGTCATTAGCGCCCAGACTACGTTAGGAATGCACCGCGAGTCAAGTTTAAAACAGCAACGAAACGGAAAACACGATAAAAGACAGACTGACAGGCATAGGATTAATAAAAGAAAACAGCATAATCAAATGTCCTTAGAGAGGGTTGTCAAATTGATAAAATGAAGAACGCGAGCAACTGCTCGTGGGTCATCCGCTAAAATGGCTTCTAGAGTACATGGCAGGCCAAGATCAAGACGCAGTGTGTTAAAATCCGGACAGGACGTTAAAATGTGGCGGACTGTCAGCAATTGCCCACATGGGCAGAACGGCGCCGGCGCAGCCGTCAGCAGATGGCGATGGCTGAACCGGCAGTGTCCAATTCATAACCGGGCCAAAACTACCTCCTCCCGCCGAGAAGGGCGTGAGGAGGACGTCCAAGCCACGGGAAGAGGTTTCAAGGCCCGAAGCTTGTTGTCTGTAAGTGCAGCCCAATCGGCATGCCACAGCGATAAAATGCGCCGACAAATGACCCTGCTACAATCTGACGAAGGGACACAACAAGAAGCTGTCCGAGGCTGGAGGACCGCAGCCTTGGCCGCGGCATCTGCAGCTTCGTTCCCAGGGATACCGACATGGCCAGGAACCCACATAAAGCTAACCGGAGAACCGACATCCACCAGCTGCTGAAGAGAGAGTTGGATCCGGTGCACGAAAGGGTGAACCGGGTACGGATCACTGAGGCTCTGGATAGCGCTCAGAGAATCTGAGCAGATGACATATGCAGAATGTCGGTGGCGGCAGATGTAAAGAACAGCCTGGTAGAGGGCAAAGAGCTCAGCTGTGAAGACCGAACAATGGCCATGGAGCCGGTATTTGAAACTTTGTGCCCCGACAGTAAAAGAACACCCGACCCCGTCATTGGTCTTAGAGCCATCTGTATAAATGAAGGTCATATTAATGAACTTCGAACGAAGTTCGACAAAACGGGAGTGGTAGACTGAACCGGGGGTAACCACTGATAGCGTTGCTGAATGTATCGTACAAGTTATCTATAATTATCGTCAAAAATTTACGGCCATTCATAGATATCAAGGTAGTATACAGGAATACCAAGCTAGCTTTCCACCAAACCGATCGACAACACATCACATTTTCACTGTAAGGCAATGTTAAGAAATCCTTGGATATGGTTAAGGTAACTACAATCTGTTCGTCGATTTTCAACGTGCATATGACATTCACAGGAATAGTCTATACAATGAACTGCGTGACTTTAGAATCCCTGAAAATCTAGTGAGAATGGCGTTAACTTACACGGAGGGGTCAAGAGCAGCAGTGCGTTTCGAGGGGTTACATCAGAAAAGTTTAGATTGAGCTGTCTCAGACAGGAGGCTGTTCCTACATGTGTTCTGTTCAGTGTCGTCTTACGGGAATGTAGATAAAGAGGCGCGGGTTGGAATACAGATGGATGGTGATTTCAATTGTCTCTCACATTCAGATGATATAGTACTACTAAGTGAATCAAATCATGACGAAAGAGATTTAACAGGAAAGTGAGACTTACGTTACGCTGAAGATGATTCATCAAGATAAAATGGAGTTCACACACAATTCGGAAGAAGACAGGGGCCGCAAGAAGTTGTGATAAATGGCATGAGGTTCAAGAGAGTTCACCACTTCCCTACTTGGGACCTTGGTTTACAGCAATAACAGCATAGAAATCTAAACCAAGGAAAGAATACCAGACGGTAAGTTAGTGACAATACACACCACTACGATATGCCCAGCAGTCATGCACGGTTCAGAAATCTGGATCATGACTAAACGGGAAAAGGAAAACCTTTAATATCTGAAAGACGAGTAATGAGAAAGAAATAGGCAGCGATTTTAAAAGGAGAATGGAGAAGAGAGAGTCAGGAAATCTAGTTGTTGATGCAACAACTAACAATCTTACAGAAGCTGAAGAGCAGAACAATCCAGTGGGTGGACATGAAGCCTGCATTCCAAAAGAAAGACATGCGAAGAAAGCTCTGAAGGGGAAACCAAACAAACGACCTGGCGAAGAGCCTGGCAACCCTGGGGACTAACGATACCTGGAAGAACCGAGCACTAAACAGAAATGAATGCAGGCAAATGTATGCATCGCTGTTTTGGCAACTGTTCAATGGAGGTAAGTATAGAAAGTTTGTGATGTTCCGACAGATTTGTACGGCGTTAGCAAATCACAGTTCTGGAATTGCTACTTATAAACATAAAATGCATTTATTTTTTGACTGAGTCCTTTTGGACCAGGAGACCAATTTTTTAAAAATACATAGATACTATCGATGCAGTGTACGTCTCCACAACACAACTCTTCGAACTCTGAATGGCTTTCAGCCGCAAGTATCTCTGAACAGGTGGTCGTCACCTACCGCGAAAATCTTGTTAATACGTTGGATGTTCCAACAATATGTACTTCCCGTGTCAAAGAATCCTTTTAGGAATGTCTCTTGTCCCAGCTTTTTTCTGATTCTGCAGTTATTTTTGTTTCGTGTAATTCGTTCAGAAGGTTTGATTCACATTCGCCAGCTGTGTTACTCGATACATCACAGAAAAAGCTGACCACACCCGCTCTCCAGCAGATGAAACCTATATCGCTGCTTTGGTTCAGGGCCAACAGCTCCCAAAATCATTTTGTCGTTTAGCTTCAGTGATGAAGTGGTGGATCTACGACTCATCTAATACATCAACGCGTGAAAGTAGTTTGACACTAAATGGGACCAAATGTGTCTGAGTATTTGGTATTCGCACCCGTTTTTTCAATAAATGCTGTATCTATTCCTCACAGCTTTTTTTGCAGCAAGAAAAAAGCGTTTAGTTTACAAAACAGTAAGTACTAGAAACTTCTCAGAAGTCTACGTAATGTGGTGCGGATATAAACTCGCGAGGCAGTTAACTTTGACGACAGTAGACAGGAAAGCAGTTTCATCCTGAAGTTTAGAAACTAACTTTCGCGTCGAGTCTACTCGCTGTTCTGCCTCGGAGAGGTCAGGAAAACCGCAACGAATTGGAAGCGTGCTACGAGAAAGTTGCAAAGGACAGCCGCTCCAACAGGCCTTGCAGCTGTCCCGTCGCCCCTTAGCGGATGCAGTTCAAGCGCTTCCACACGACGGGATAACGAGACAGCTCTCTGCATGACGCGGTTAGGCTGTTTGCACAGCTTATCCTCGGCCGTTATCAGTTAGATTGCTCGGCCACGAGATCTGTGTCCGTCCACTCACTTCTTTCGGGAAGGTCAAACTAACATCCCACTGACGTTGAGGTATTCAGAGACGAAGTATAATCCCAGACTCAAGGAGTAGGAAACAGATCATTTGAAATGACCCATAACGGCATTTAACTTACGCGATTTACGGAAAAGCGTGGAAAACTAAATTAGAAAGTCTTGTTGCTTCGATGGATAATGGGAGCTTCAGCTGTATTTTTTCCCCTTTTTGGAGCACTCAGTGAGTTCTCTACTTGGAGTCGATTTCAATGCCTTTTATGGCTTTATCTTCAGGTACTACTTATCAATACAAAGTAAAACAGGTCAAAATGTAACCCGTAATATGTTTAGTATAGAGAAATATTTAACACATTATTTAAATAATCTGTTACCGCCTGCAACTTATTTCTTCTTCATCACTTGTACTGTTGTACAATTTCGGTCTCAGACCATTTTCAAGCATCCTGCTAAACGGAATCAATAGGAATTCACTGCTTCAATAACATATCGAAAAACTACTAGGATTAGCACAAACTTAATGTGCGAAAGCTCAGTTATGGTACTACGCCACACTAGTCTTTGCGTATGTTATATATGATAGATGTCATAAAACACGTGTTACTAACACCGCTAATACTCCCTCACGTAACAAAATTACATGTATTTCCACGTACCACCTTACTCTAATCACAGGTTATGACAGAAGAATTATGTGGGCATGGCAGTACGGAAAATGCTGTCACAAAGAGCTTATGCTAAGGTATGGATAGAGATGATGCAAGCAAGTGTCACGAATAGTGCACGTCTATCAACTTTATGTCGAGTTAAATGGAGATTAAACAAATTAGCTAAGGTGTATAATTTACCAGTGGAGTAAAATAAAATACAATGCAATAAGCAGTTACAGTTTCAGCTACCCTGTCCAATCCCCTTAGTGCGACCACCCGTCAGAAGCCTGAATAACCACGTTTTGCATCGCGAACCGCTGCGAGAGGTGTAGGAAGAAAGTGAATGAGGCTCTGGAAGATACTGACGGCGATGTGGAACCATGCTGACTGCAGTGCCGTGGCTGGCTGCGCCAAGTTGCACGGTTGAGGATCCATGAAGCGGACAGCCCAATCACGGTGTCCCACAGATTCTCGATTGGGCTTAAATCCGGGGAGTTTGGTGGCTAACTCATCCTGGTGCCCTTCCAGCCACGCACGTTCACTGCGAGGTGTGCGATATGGCGCGTTGTCGTTCTAGCAGATACCATCGCGTCGAAGAAAAACAAACCGCATGTAGTGGGGTCGACATTGCCCCCAAGGGCAGATGAAAAGAAGCATACTTAAGGCGATCCACTGAACCTTCCAGAATGACCACCACCGAGGTAATGTCACGAAAACATTCCCCAGACCATTACGGTTCCTTCTCCAGTCTGTACCCTTCCGACGAATGTTGCAAGGTATTTGCCTTCAGACGTTTCACAACGCACACGCCAATGGCCGTCGGCCAGACTGGACCTAAAACGTTATTTCTCTAAAAAGGCCACCTGTCGCCACTTAGTGGGCGTCCACTTGCTCTATGTTGTGCAAATTCCAGACTTCGCTTCCGATGAAGAAGCAGTCAGCATGGGAGCATAAACCAGGCGCCTGCTGCGGAGATACATACGCAGCAACGTTCGCTGAACAGTCAGTGAGGAGACTACACGTACTGGCAGTCCCTTGATTCACGTGGGCGGTCAGCTGTTCGTCCGTACACGTCTTCGCTGCCGCAGTTCACCCCTTTGATCTGTGGCCTGTGGTGCACCACAATTGCCTCGACACCGGTTTTGCATAGCACCATTTTGCCATCCACGGTATGCTTTAATCACGGCGGCACGCGAACAGCTTACAACCTTAGCCGTTCCGCAAATGCTTCCACCCTTTCCCTCAAAGACAATAATGATGCCCTGTATATCAGATGAATGGCTCCTTTTCCGCGTTACCACTCGACTGCACTGTTCCGCGTACTCCCAACACGCCTTATGCATCATCCACCACTAGTGGTGCCACCTGCAGTCCGAGTGGTTATTGTACGTTGACAGCTAACGTACACGGTGATCATTTCCCCGGACCGTGTATATACAGAGCGCCCCCCCCCCCCCCCCAAATTTCTATCTCAGTTTTGTCCATTACTTTCCCTTCGTGTACCTTATGCAAAACGTGCAACGATTCATTTATATGAAGTACCTTGAGGCTGGAGTCCTTCCAGCATGTTGCAAAGGTGGAAGAGTTACTGTCACACTGAAGAAAAAACATTACTGCAATCGTTGCAAAAATCGAACATGTAGTATTTGAATATGTGACATCGTAAAATTAACTATTTAACGTGAATATAGTCATGTTCTGACACAAAATTAGTGGAAATGGGGAAGGATATAAAAGGAGAGAGAGATGGGCTAGAGCAACCTTGCAATGCTAGTACCACCACCAGACAGTTACCCATTTCAAGCCCACTCTTAGATTCGTGCTCTGATTGGAAGAACGAGTACATATGAAATCTCTATGCACCAGATAAATTATTTTGTTGATGACTACAGTTGAAGCCACAGAATGCATATAAAGTAATCAACCAACATTGAGTGGATAATTCGTATGGAATTGCCAATATGCTCCAGAACAATTTCCCCCTGAAACTTTCACAGCAACCCAACTGGATAAAATGTTCTGTTTTCAAGCCGCATCAATTTATTAGATACTTCCGAGCTTTCGCCAGCATGTGCTGTCATCGTGAAACCTTCTGGCCGCCCACATAAGCAGGGACTCGGGTCCAGGACGTTCCAGTGGTGGATCGATGTAACGCATTCACAGAATGGTGAGTTGCGCCCCCTACCTGTGAGAGGTTTTAACTCATAAGGGCGATGACTGTGCATAATGGTGAAAGCTCTAGATTTTATCATTTTAGTTACGTGGCTCGAAAACCGATAACATTTCGCTCAAATCTGAATTTAAGGGGAGACAGGTCCAATGTGCTAGTCACAGCGCCGTAACTCTGTGCCTTTTGGCTGTACTCAAAATGACTTTCCTAATTCTCCCCTAAATCTTAAGTGAGAAATTTTAAGAGCTGTAGCTGCAGGCAGTAGTTTTAGAGTTTTCAGTGTCGAAATTAACCGTATTTTCAGGAATGCTCCCGAAATGTAGACCCAGTCAATCATCGTTTTCGTCGATGTGTCAGGAACTTGAGCCATGCTTTTATTGCTCAGTCTCTAGGTGGATTTTCATTCGAGCTGTTCAGCAAATGCAGAGCCGAGAAGCACTTCGCCATACGTGACACTTTTGTTACTATGAATTTTTATTCGTGGGACATCTCTTCTGCAACATGTTCATGGTAAAAAAAATTCGCCACAGTTAAAATGCTTTTACTGACAAGTCCTGATATCTAAAGGAAAACAACATTGTAATCTACTCCATTAATCAATTAAGAAATTTAAAAATAAGGATTAACATTTCAGATATACCTGGTGAAAGGGCTAAGATCCCGAAACCGTGGTAGTGTGTATCGACTTCTATCCAGTAGGACTTCGGTTAACATAAGTATTTTACCGTTGTGGAGGATTTCTTCATGAGCTTTTGTTGCTGTCAGCGATCTAGGGATCTGCGTTGTTAGTTAAGATGTCCTTGATTCAATTCAAAGTGTTGGGTTTTTCTATTTTTCTACCATAAAACGTTCAGAATAAATTGAACATCTAAAGGTCAACTGAGGTAATGCTTTAAAACAAATAAGCGGTGAAATTTACCCCTCAAGCGGCAGGAACGTCCTTACTCCGAAATACGTTTATTATTTCTTCACACGTGTAACCTAGAACACATTCTACGTATGTGTAGTTGCTGTACTGCTAGACTATGATACTATCACACGATGTATTACGATTCGTAGTGCCAGTTTTTAAACATGTTTAAGTGATAATTAACAATAGTTTTTTAATTTATAACACAATGATAGTATATTACAGTTTTTAGAATGTCTTTTGGGAGTTCAGCGTCTGTATTATAATGGGGGTACACTTATCAGGAGAAAGATAACTGGCATTCTACGGAACGGAGCGTGGAATGTCAGATCCCTTAATCGGGCAGGTAGGTTAGAAAATTTAAAAAGGGAAATGGATAGGTTGAAGTTAGATATAGTTCGGTGGCAGGAGGAACAAGACTTCTGGTCCGGTGACTACAGGGTTATAAACACAAAATCAAATAGGGGTAATGCAGGAGTAGGTTGAATAATGAATAGGAAAATAGGAATGCGGGTAAGCTACTACAAACAGCATAGTGAACGCATTATTGTGGCCAAGATAGATACGAAGCCCACACCTACTACAGTAGTACAAGTTTATATGCCAACTAGCTCTGCAGATGATGAAGAAATTGAAGAAATGTATGATGAAATAGAAGAAATTATTCAGATAGTGAAGGGAGACGAAAATTTAATACTCACGGGTGACTGGAATTCGAGTGTAGGAAGAGGGAGAAAAGGAAACGTAGTAGGTGAATAAAGATTGGGGCTAAGAAATGAAAGAGGAAGCCGCCTGGTAGAATTTTGCACAGAGCACAACATAATCACAGCTAACACTTGGTTTAAGAATCATGAAAGAAGGTCGTATACATGGAAGAACCCTGGAGATACTAGAAGGTATCAGATAGATTATATAATGGTAAGACAGAGATTTAGGAACCAGGTTTTAAATTGTAAGACATTTCCAGGGGCAGATGTGGACTCTGACCACAATCTATTGGTTATGATCTGTAGATTAAAACTGAAGAAACTACAAAAAGGTGGGAATTTGAGGAGATGGGACCTGGATAAACTGAAAGAACCAGAGGTTGTACAGAGTTTCAGGGAGAGCATAAGAGAACAATTGACAGGAATGGGGGAAAGAAATACAGTAGAAGAAGAATGGGTAGCTTTGAGGGATGAAGTAGTGAAGGCAGCAGAGGATCAAGTAGGTAAAAAGACGAGGGCTAGTAGAAATCCTTGGGTAACAGAAGAAATATTGAATTTAATTGATGAAAGGAGAAAATATAAAAATGCAGTAAATGAAGCAGGCAAAAAGGAATACAAACGTTTCAAAAATGAGATCGACAGGAAGTGCAAAATGGCTAAGCAGGGATGGATAGAGGACAACACTGTTGACTGGAATACTCTGTTTCAAATTCTAAAGGTGGCAGGGGTAAAATATAGGGAGCGAAAGGCTATTTACAATTTGTACAGAAACCAGATGGCAGTTATAGGAGTAGAGGGGCATGAAAGGGAAGCAGTGACTGGGAAGAGAGTGAGGCGGGGTTGTAGCCTCTCCCCGATGTTATTCAATCTGTATATTGAGCAAGCAGTAAAGGAACACAAGAAAAATTCGGAGTTGGAATTAAAATCCATGGAGAAGAAATAAAAACTTTGAGGTTCGCTGATGACATTGTAATTCTGTCAGAGACAGCAAAGGACTTGGAAGAGCAGTTGAACGGAATGGACAGTGTCTTGAAAGGAGGATGTAAGATGGACATCAACAAAAGCAAAACGAGGATAATGGAATGTAGTCTAATCAAGTCGGGTGATACTGCGGAATTAGATTAGGAAATGAGACACTTAAAGTAGTAAAGGAGTTTTGCTATTTGGGGAGCAAAATAACTGATGATGGTTTAAGTAGAGAGGATATAAAATGTCGACTGACAATGGCAAGGAAAGCGTGTCTGAAGAGAAATTTGTTAACATCGAGTATAGATTTAAGTGTCAGGAAGTCATCTCTGAAAGTATTTGTATGGAGTGTAGCCATGTATGGAAGTGAAACATGGACGATAAATAGTTTGGACAAGAAGAGAATAGAAGCTTTCGAAATGTGCTGCTACAGAAGAATGCTGAAGATTAGATGGGTAGCTCACATAACTAATGAGGAAGTATTGAATAGGATTGGGGAAAAGAGAAGTTTGTGGCACAACTTGACCAGAAGAAGGGATCGGTTGGTAGGACATGTTCTGAGGCATCAAGGGATCACCAATTTAGTATTGGAGGGCAGCATGGAGGGTAAAAATCGTAGAGGGAGACCAAGAGATAAATACACTAAGCAGATTCAGAAGGATGTAGGTTGCAGTAGGTACTGGGAGATGAAGAAGCTTGCACAGGATAGAGCAGCATGGAGAGCTGCGTCAAACCAGTCCCAGGACTGAAGACCACAACAAACAAAAACAACACTAAGCCGAGTGAGAACGGATGACAGTGAACTAGTAGCACTGGTTAAATTTGTGATCGTAGCCTACATATAGCGCATTTCTTGTCAGAACTACGAAGTTATTTTTTAAACGGTGAACTCCATACGTATTCGCTCTTAGAAAATACATTCATATCGATACAACATTAAAAATGCCTGCGTTAAGTGGAACATTCCAGTTCATCAAATTCTCTCTTGCTGTAAGTATGTTTTTCTGTATAAACTTATCCATCGTCCCGAGGTGCAAATTTAGCACATCTGTCAACATAATAACTAATCGAAAGTGCCATTATCTCTCTGATAAGCCGTCCTGAGATCCAGTAAACACCACTGTGTTAATCTAGCTGTAGTTCAAGTTGCAGCGATTACACCGTGGCGGCTGATAAGTGAAAGTTTGCGCACGCACATTACGTCAGTCTGAAGAATCACTGAAGACTCCCTTACTGGACCCTCCGACACACACGATCGAACTTCTGAGTTACAATTTCCATTTTTACCGCTCACTAACAAGATGAAACGATTCCCTATTTTGAAATGCTGGTGTTTTTGTTGCAAGACTGTCATGCACGTGCTTTCGTTGTGTTACTTCATTGTCTTACTACCTGTCTTGCAAAATGAAAGCCAATCAGCTGACAACCCCTTTTTCTTTGGCTTTACAGAAAACTGTTCTAGAGAACTACTTGGTGTCTACAGGAAAGAAAACAAGAGAGAAGACAAAAAGGCAGGGGGGGGGGGGGGGGGGGCAGACATCCGGCCAAATAAGAAGTTAAGCGTTTTATTATTTCCTACGAGATCCTTCCTTCCTTCCTTCCTTCAGGAAGCTATTTATTATTTTCAGCTTTTAATTAGATCAACACAGTCTACAGTAATCCTGGCCACGGAAGTTCCTACATCTTTCTAAAATAGCTCCGCTGATTCGACTGGTCCGCGGGGTTACTGTTACGACAGAAAGCCACAACTAATAGTTTAAAGAGGTTTTGAACCCCGTGTCTCCTGAATTCGAGTTAAATGTAGTATCCACTACGCTACCTAGCTCGGTATTTCTTGAACCAATTTAAGCAGACGACAGGTTTGTGCCCACCCTAAAAATTGGTTAACTGTAGCAGAATTATATTAATAACATACTTTTTAAAGAGGTTCTGACGTGTAATTGGGGTCCTGACGCCTTTCCACTACGAAGCGATTGTAGTTTTCTATTCAGTGATCGGTTATCTCGGTATCTGCCGTTCTGATGTTCGTACGGCGATTGAAAGGAGGAACCGTGTTACGATCTTCCGCGGTGAAACAGTTGTGGAGGATCGAATTCAGTATTTCGACCCCCTCCCCCCCCCCCCCCCCCCCCTCTCTGTCTCTCTCTCTCTCTCTCTCTCTCTCTCTCTCTCTCTCTATCTATCTATCTATCTTCGTTTCGGTGCCAGTAAGGTCACTGAGTGAATAAATAGATGATTTTGACCTCTTCGGGTTTTTACTCTGATAGGTTGACGAAGTTCTGCTATCCTTACGCTCATTTTCGCTTCGTCCAAGTTTTGTTTGTCACCTAGTTTTTTACTTTCCTTGAACTTGACGAAATTCTCTTTGTTTACGTATCAGTTTTCTAACAGCTATTATAGCATGGTGGGTCTTTCCCATCCCTTAAAATCTTACCCGGAACATATTTGTCTAGGGCATGTTGCACGATTCCTTTGAATTTTTTTCCATTTGTTTTCCACGTCTTCGTCCTCATCACCTAATATTTGATGCTGGTCGCTCATATACTCTGAAATTGGTATCCTGTGGCTCTTGCTAAGCAAAAGTATCTACCTACCTTTCTTAACATTCTTTGGCAGACCCGTTGAAACAGATGCTATCACAGCCTTTCTCTGCGTTACCTGCTTCGATAAGGTCAGGTCTATTTGTTGTCAGGAGGTCTAAGACGTTACCCTCACGGGTTGAGTCTCGAACTATCTCGATATGGGCAGTGTAGACTGTAAGAAACTGGACAACGGGACCATACCCGAATAACTACTTGCAACATCATCGTTCTATAATTTCTTAGCGGTAAAGCGGAAAACTTAACAAAAGACGTAATCGTTTTCTGCTGTTCGCTATTATGCGTCTCATATACCAATGATGCAGTGCGTTGAAATAAAGTATCACAATAAGGCAAAAAAGTTTTAGAAAGTAACTAATAGCACATCTAAGCATGTGTACGCCAACGAGTCTTCTCAGGTTGCAAAAATACTCGTCGGCACGGCAACAAATTGAGTCCGTGAAACACAGAGCAAAAAGACCTCGAGCGATGACCGCCTCGTGCCACAACCGTGGACTCCAACAGGATGTTACTCAAGGCTGGACTGAATGGTGACTGTGACCAACTGCTCCAAAGACAGATTCTCACAGGGGAACAAACACTCGGCCTTCCGAGCATTTGCGTCCCAAATGAGTCAGCATTTTCGCCGTTAATTCACTGCTGCTGTAGAAGGTGCCAGGCGCGGGAAAAAAAGTACGAAAAAGACAGCGAGCGGTGTCCCACAGTAAAAACCGAGCGGCTGCCTTGACCCAACGCACGAGCCATCGTACGTGTGCAGGCTTTCACTTGTGTGCCATCATTTTGTCTTCGAGTAAAGTGCTCAGAATATTATTGGCTTCAATTCTGTTGGATCACTTTTACCTGAAACAGGAGACAATGGGTCCAAACTACCGAACGGTGTGCAACGTCATTGTTATAAAATACTGTTCATGTGAGGTAAGGTGACATAAAATCGGCTTAGCTATTACAGACAACCTGGCGATTCTATATCAGGGCCAACAGTACAGCAAAAAGCAATAGTTAAAGGGCAAGAAGCATGTTACCATATACCAATTAAGGAAACAAACGTCTAAAAATCTGGCATCTAAATATCTGAAAATCTAAATACAGCGAAATCGGGAGTTACTCAGTTGAAATATTTAGGTGACTGGCTTGGTAATCGGGAATCATTCCATCGATGACAGGGGTCGCAGATGGGCAAATCCACTGATATATGTGATTTTGATCAAAAAAATGGTTCAAATGGCTCTGAGCACTGAGGCAGGATTCGAAACTGCGACCGTAGCGGTAGCGCGGTTCCAGACTGAAGCGCCTACAACCGCTCGGCCACAGCGGCCAGCTGCGATTTTGATAAAGGGCAGATTATTGTGGCCCGGCTCCTGGAAACGAACATATCGGAAATTCCGAAGCTGGTCGTGAGCTGGCGCACTATCGTTGTGAGCATTTAAAGAAAGTGGATGGAGGACGGTGAACCCACGAGTAAGTGACAAGGCACTGCCTCAAGAAGGGGTCGTGGAAGCTAGAGGCTTGCCCGCTCTATTAAGCAGCGTCTGTGGCACGTCGGACGACAAGTGTGCAATGCTGGTGCAGGTGAAAATGTTTCCGACCACCCCGATCAGCGCACGTTGTTGGACATTGGGCTACGCTGATCCCATGTCGAACCACATACGTAGTAAATTGCGATTGCAGTGGGATCTAACTCGTCACCTGGTCGGATGAGTTACATTTCTTGCTACAGAGGATACGCTGTCATCTTGGCAAAACGTTGCTCCAAACACGCTCTGCGCCACGGACATAGACTGGTGGGGGAATTACTATGTTATGGGAGACTTTCCTGGGCTTCCATGGAGCCTGTGGAAGGAATCTAAGGTGCGCTACATGAACGTCGCTGCAGACGACTTGCCCGCGTTATGCTTAATGTTCTCCCAAAAGGAGATGACATTTTCCACCAGCTAACTGACCGTGTCACAAAGCAGGAGCATGCTACAGTAGTTTCTGAAGCATGACAATAAATTCATGTTGTCATGGCCTTCAAATTCGCTCGATCTGAACCTGATGGAACAAGTGTTAAGAAAAATCCAGGTATTAAAAATTCCAGAGGATAAAATTGAGTTTTTATAGGTTGTATTTTTCGTGTTTTACCGACTTCATTAAATACTTTAAAGTCCCTATGATTAATTCATTCAAAATATTAACCCATTTTTGGAACTACTTAGTGCCTCATTTCTAGCAATGCCATCACTGCATCCACTGACAGTATCTCTTCCACATACAGGCTTGTTTGGTCAACAGTAAGAAATAATTTAGGAGACAGGGAAACTGAGAAATTAGTGAAGATCTTAATTTCTGAATTTAATCTAAATTGTACTTTACAGTCATTGCGATTCTACATAAAGTTTAAGTGGAAACACTATTCAACTGTGTTCCTTACACTGTAAGAAAAATTGAAAACAATAGTAATCAAATTCTCTTTAGAGTGAACAGTTGTTTTCGATAAATATGTTAGCTCTTTAGTTTGTGTAACGCTGTGTAACATTATGCATGCTTATTAAATTTTGAAGTTTTTTTAGGTCGGGTTAAATTACAATCACCCTGGATCGATCATCTGGGGCCAGTTCCTTGCCCACAAATCACCCGCTAGTAGTTAACGGGACTTGCGTGACCTGTGCGTTGGACATAAGGTACCACATACCTTCGGAAACCTACAAAGGACTTCTCGAATCGATATCACGCAGAATCGCTGCCGTACTGCGTTGCAAAGGTGGACCACCGCGCTATTAATCACGTAGTCACGATGTAACAGTGTACGTATCTACCAAGCGACAGAACCTAGCCAAGGAGTGCAATTAGCGGAAGGAGCCAAACCGATATGAATGCCTGTTACTGGGGCAAATGGTAATCTACGTGTAATAGATGAATGGTGGTTAGTTTGGATTAAAACAATATTCTGAATGATCAAGGATAACCGATTCATCAGAATTCTAATTTTCGAACGTGTTTAAAGACAGGCGGTCGGCCAGATGCACTTTAAATGCGTACACAGTGACGCGAGTCGGATTATGGAATACAGCTTATGGTTGTGTATTAGAATTTTCTTGGAGAAAGATATTTTGCCCTGTAGGAATCAAGATTTTCCACACACGAATCTTTAAAACTTGGTTCATTCTGTTCGTACATGAGATCCAGGGAGCAATACATGATCTAGTTGATGTGTTCCTCCTCGATTGTATGCGATCGAGACCCGCGCTGCCGTTTAGTGAACAAAATGAGATTTTACGAAGGAAGATTAGTGGCTTACGTCGCGTCGATTGAGTTCTTCATGCCATGTCTCTTCAATCCCTGTCAGTACCTTGCAGAACCGCATAGATTATTCCTGCATGTGGTTATTCGGAATTTTGATAAGAAGCCAGAATGTGAATAAGAAGTGCACATCAACACATACGCTCCGCGAACAACTGCATGGTACATGGTGAGGGGTACCATCTAGCACTACTGGTCATTTTACTTCCTGTCAACATGCAAAAAGAGCGAGGGACAAACGACTGTCTTTATCTCCATACGAGCCTTAATTTCCGTTATCTTCGTTGTCCTTACACAAATCTGAAGTCGGCAGCAGGAGAATCGTTCTGCAGTCCTTTCAAATGTCGGTTCTCTGAATTTCTCAATAGTGTTTCACGTAAAGAACGTTGTCTTCCCTCCAGGAATACCCATATGAGTTCACAAAGCATCTCCGTTAACAGTCGCGCGTTGATTTAACCTACCGGTAACAAATCTCGCAGCGCACTTTTGAATTCCTTTGATGTCTTCCTTTAAGCCGACCTGGTGGGGATCCCAAACACTCAGCAGTACTCAAGAATGGGTCGGCACTTTTGCCTTCCCTACTACAGTCCCTACGTGCTCGTTCCATTTGGTATCACTTTGCAATATTACGCCTAGATATTTAAACACCTGACTGTGTCAAGCAGCACACCACTGATGCTGTATTCAAATACTACAGGGTTGATCTTCCTACTCACCTTCATTAACTTACCGTTCTCTACATCTGAAACAAGCTGCCATTCATCACACAAACTATAAGTTTTTTCAAGTCATCTTGTATCCTACAGTCAGTGAATGACGACACCCTTCCGTGCACATCGGCTAATGCACAGATCTCTGCTCACTGGCTCTGTCGGATTAACTGTGTATACAGATAATAAAACTGGTCCTACCACACTTCCCTGGGGCAATATTGACGATGCCACTGACTGATGACTCGCCGTCGAGGATAACGTTCTGCATTATATTACTTAACACTATTTCGAGCTAATCACTTATCTTCAAACCTACTGCATCTGTTACTGCTCTGCAGTGGGACACACTGTGTCAAACGCTTTCCGGCAATGTAGGAATATGGAATTGGCTGGCTTCCCTTCGTCCATGGTTCGCAGGATATCGTGCGAGGAAAGTCAAGCTGAGTATATTTCTCACATTCGTATGGACCCGCATGACATGTGTGGGTCATTTATTATCCAAAGGTCAAGTGCGAACATACGAACCTGAGAAATATTTTACAATCGTGGGTTTTATTTGGTTTTGGCTTTATTCGTATATTCTGTGACTGACACCGTTCGTACTCTTGTCCGGACTACCAGCTGTATTTATTACTGTTTACGTATTTGAATTCGTGATTTCTGCCTGATGATTACTGGAAATTGTAATCGCAATAAATAATAAAATGTTTGGCATCCATGATCGGAAATGATGATGTATACCGTGTTCCAGGAGGAATGAAAACTAGACACGATTGTCTTACTGGGACAGCCGCGATCGTTCTTTGAATAAAAATATGGCATTTCACTCTTTGATTGCTATTTTTTTTATTTTTCAACAATCTGTTTCAGGCTAGCTGCCCGTCTTCGGATCATATATTGCAGTTACAGAGAAACCTGTCAGTGCAGAACTACTGGTTCGCTGTTATGACAGGGAACCAATAGTTCTGTACTGACAGGTTACTCTGTAACTGCATTATATGATCTGAAGATGGGCAGCTAGCCTGAAACCGGTTATTTAAAATAACAAAAATAGCGATGAAAGACAAACGCCATATTTTTATCTAGGAGGAATCGTCAATATTGTACGGCTGTCTACTAAACCTCGGCTCCAAAATGCAAACACGAAGATCTGTGAGTACCTTTTCTGTAGAAGGAATGCGTTTCACAGTAGTGAAGAAAGTGTTCATATATCTTAAGGTATGTATTTTAGAGTTCATGTTTACTGCACTTCTTGGTTCGAACGATTGTCATATTCCTGAATACTGACAAAGTCTCCGGGATCACCCCATGTAGGATGGTTGCAATATCAAAATTAGTATGAAATGCGGGCATACCAGCATATGATTCACATTTGGTGCAAGATTCGCTATTGACCGTCGATGTAAATATGTAACATTTTATAAAAACAAAAGAGAAGACCCATTACTACGGAAGTATGCTGTTAGCGTCAGATCTTTGTGAAACAGTGAAACAGTAACATATCTAGAGCTAACCGTAAGCCGCTATCTGAACTACATAAAAGTAATTTTAGGAAATTTAAATAAAACACTTCAATGTAACATTTTTAAAATTGACTTAAAACGATAAAAACTTCTAGCCCCATACAGATTCCTAACTCCACACAGTCCTGAAAATATGTGCTTGTGAATTTTTGAAAGCTATCAGAGTACCTGAATTTAAAGGTAAAAAGGTGGGAAGCATGTAACAGAGGTAAACTATTCATACATCAATTATGTATTGCAGGCGCCCCGAGTTTTGCATTTTTAAATTCTATGAGTATTTTCATAGCTAATAAAAATTCGTAAGCTTCAGACAACGTATTACGTACATAGCTAGTGACTACAGGCCTTGGAGACTATACGCTGCTTCCACAAACGGACCTCCATTCGTTTCTGTTTTGTGCTGGGCTCCACCATGCTGGGCTCCACCATTCGTTTCTGTTTTGTGCTGGGCTCCACCATGCGTGCTCAGACCCCAGAGCTTCCAGTTCCTTCGCCAGGTCGTGCATCCAGCGCTGCGTTCGTCGTCCTATGGAGTCCCCAGTGTTTGCTTGAAGTGATTTCTTCTGGCATACGGGCTACAAGCACTAAAACCAGATTTCTTTCCCTTTTTATCTTATGTAGGATAGTTGCATTAAGTGGTACATTTCTTCGCTCTTCCTCCTACTCCTCCTCCTCCTCCTCCTCCATTCTCCTTAAAGATAGGTCCAGGTATGTTCCTTTCAAATGTTACTTCCACAAATACGTGGCGAAACGGACTGACGGGAAAAATATGTTGGAGCTATCAAGGAGCCGTAGAACAGATTTTCTCCGGCGTACTGTTCGGGGCTGGAATACGGAGTGGGTGGGGGTGGGAGGGAGATGATAAAAGTATCCCCCACCCCCACCTCCACACTGTGAGGTTGCTTAGAAAGTACAGAATCTGATACGTTCTTTTTAGTGTCACATGGTAGACATTCTACTTTTTATAATTTCTCTGATGCTACCGCTATTTCCCTAGAAAAAGCAAGCTTGCTCTGAAGAACGAGGACGGTAGACCCTGTTACATCGCGCATTTCATCTCATCTCTTCCTGAAATTGATAGGTGTGTGTATATGAAAATGTGTTCCCAAAGAACACAGTATAAGATTCCGTATACGGTACGCGAAGACGCACACAGTGGGCCAACATGTTGGCAGCTGATGATACAACTGGTTGCGGAATGCGACGGGAGGTCAACTAGACTGACCCCATGATCGGCCCGAGTCACTCGGCTTCCATCAGGCGTTTACCGAAGGCAGCTGTGAAGCTAGTGTTGCTTCCAGAGAAATGACGAAACGTCGTCGAAGGTTCATGTTGACAAAGTAACGACAATGTCTCTAGAAACTGCCAAATGGATGCAAAAATTAGCCTAACTTTATATACGCCTAAGGAAATGTGTTAAATACAAAACAACCTGTAAGCTCTATCAGATTGCCGTTTGACACACTAAGCTGTAACGAGTAACGAGTCTAGAATAAAACAAGGATTGTCATTTCGACGCCTACGATTTCTAACTTTGGCACGGACACACACATGTGAGGCATCTCCCGTCAATTCAGCTGCACTGTGAAATACTGATCTGTTTTGTATCTGTTGGTGCTCAAATGTATTTTCATCTGCAGATAAGCCTTAAGAGGCATACATCACACGAATGAGACGCATGCCGACGTTCCCCGTTCATTATTAAATAACGGATTAGACCTCTTGGGAACTGTGTAATCGTGCCAATACAATTTAAACCGTTCTTATCTCGCTTGATAGGAGATAACACCATGCTGTTTGCTTGCCGTAGACGATTCTCATCAGTTCCAGCTGTGGTTTTGACGCGACTCAGCAGCGTCCACTTAACGTATGTGGCAAATTTATCAAAGAAGCAATGTTTAAATTTCTGTATTTTATGCTATGATATACACAAAACCCCCTATTATTCAGGTGTACATTATTCGGTTTCCACGTTATACATCCAAATTTCGTCGAATTTTGGAAACATACAAAATGAAACCCGAAGCCTTTGTTATTACTACGAGTATTTTCTTTTACAATGCACTATAACATATGTGACTCATATTTTATATATTTTATCACGTACACCCAGGCACCGAAATGTGTCGATCTTATTAATTAGGTAGGACAAAATTCGTTTGGCTAACCGAGGAAAACGAGAAGCGTCCACAGAAAAAAGTGAATGAAAACTAAAAAAATTTAACTGTTAATCTGTACAGAAAACTGCAAACAAATGATACGAAATACAATATGGTTAAAGTATAATTCTGCGAGTAAGTGGTCAGCTTCCGGGAAGTAACGCATTAGTCATGTAAGTAGTGAAAAAATTAGCGAAGCAACTATGTGATAAAAACAATGTCATAACAATAGCAATAGTAAAACAGTCTCCAAGCAAATGAGGACCCGATGGTGCGTGAATAACCGAAAAACTTCTAAATGTTAAATAACAGTTTCAGGAAAAATTTTTAGTTTTGGACTACCCCTTTTTCGGTTATCTGTGCCGTGTCGAGATCTCATTAATCGGGACACAGCCCGACACCGAAAGCTTACTTTTTCCAGTAAGTGGTGTAGCTTGTAATGTCATTTGGCATGTCGTTGTGAGCAGGTGTATTCCGGCCACGGACGTGCATAAGGTATCTTGCGACGCTTCGTCATTGATTGGAACGAGGAAGCAGCACGCACACGACTAGCATTTTGGTGCTTGGTTTTCAGTACTCTGTCCAGAATGGCTCACCTTAAGAGCGTTATTGGATGGAGGGGAGGGTGCTTTGCGGCAGTCTAAATAGTCTGGGCGACGGAGCGGACGCGCCAGTAAAACACCAACACCGATCGAGTGCAGGCTTATGCTTTAAATATTTCTCCTGGCTTTAGCGTATTTGACGGTGGCACATACGAACTTTGGGGGACTTGCCAGTTGAGAACTGAAGCTATTTTGCTACAGTTCGTACTGAGACAAGCGAGGATGAACTTGTGCTTGTTTTCGCAGTGATCAGGTTAATGAACTTTAGCCTCGTATCGCAATTAGTACTGAGAAAAAGAGGTTTTTTAGTGTCGCTCTCAAATTTCGTGATTAGTTGGCTGTCAAACGAAATTCGCATGCATGTGTTCCCTTTACGTCCCTCTGCTGCACTGCTTTATTTTTTTATCTTTCCGTTACTTTGAATCCGCAACAGTCGATCCTGCGATGATTCCGGTTTCGAAAACATTATTAATTACACAGTTATTCACTTACGAACTATTTCACTAACGCATATACGAATTATGATGTAAGAGTCAGTACTTCAGCAACTGCGCGGGCTTTAGGGCGCTCTTGTACGATCGTGCCCTACGACATTGAAGGAGCCAAATCAGTTGTCGAGGTCATGCATTCCCATCCCAGAAGCAGATCATAAAACCTGCCTCCGCAGTCTTCATTTGTTTATAGTAAAATTCAACAAGGACTCATTACATTGGAACCTGAATTCAGTATTAGTTCTCAGACATTTTTAACTTTTCTCTTTCGAAGCAGATCACCTCTAGCCATTAGCCACGGTCCTTTATTCCAGTGAACAGTTTCGGCAAAAAATTCAAGAGCGTTGCATCACCCCACCTAGAAACACAATTACCACCAACAACCAAACTCTTATCCAGCTTCGCCAGACAAAAAGATGTATCAATCAGAATAACGGAGGAACACGCGAGGGATACTGATTCGTAGTCCACGTATCCAGCACCTGGTCGTGAAATCTGAGCATACATCATTCACGGCGAAACCAATACCAGCTGCCAGTGAAAGTAATTTGGTTGAGCTACATGTTTTAACTGCACTGACAATACGGAATAGCTCAAATTTTTTTGTTTCGTCTGGTAGGCACTATGCCCGCGACAGTTATGAGTATCGCCGACGTAGTCTGCGACCGTCGCATGTGGCAATGAAGTTGTCTGATCACTGTTATTGACCCACTGCAGTTACGTTTATATTGCTTGGAGGTCAGTAGGGACGAAGAGCTGACGAAGTGCTAGCGTTCTAGTAATTACAAGGCGGTGCCAGCACGGCTGTCACACGCAATTTCTTTACAAGTAGCAGTTGAGTCATCAAGGTCTTAAGTAGAAGTGCTGTCTTAGTTGTGAACAAAACCATTGCTTAATAGATGGAGCAGAAAAAATTTTAGCGGAACGTTCCAGTACGAAGATTCTGACTGTTCCCGGAGAAGCTACAACATTACAGAAGTTAGTTTTAACTAGCGAATGTCGTCATCTCGCTCCCGCCCCCTCCCTCTGAGAAGTTAACTAACCTGAACTCTTCCGTCCAAATTGTTGCTCATAATTTAGACCGTAATTTAGACTGCAGTCTGAAAATGCTGTTATAATCTGGGTGGATGACTCGGTAACATGCTAGACACAAGAAATCAATTCTCAGAACGCCCTTTTTTTACTGTCATTAATTGCTTCTTTGACATCTGAATTATTTCTGTACGTAAATATGCCAAGTTACTCTGATACTTAGTCTGAGTAAAAAACTAGTATCTGGGTATGTGTATTTAATACGCAGAGGTTGGACCAAAATGCTTTAACATAAAGGCAGATGTTAGTCAAACCTGCAGGTTGCACTGTTGCGTTTGACCACGAACGGTACCTGTGTCATGTCCTGAATGTTCCTAGCGTCAGTCGTGATCAGAACTGTTTTGTGTAGTTTTGAGTGCATTAGCTCGTATGGTGCGTGGTTCCCATAACCGAAAGAGCCAACGTGTTTGGTATTTCAAGAGGCACCGTATTGAAGATTCAGCCGTATTTAGAGAAAACGGAAAATCATCCTACGGTAAGAAAGAACGCGGACGAAAGTGTTGAGGGATCTTTACACACGACCATTTAAGAGGAATTACTCGTATATTTATCACAGCTATTTTAATTCCGATTTATTCTTCATCTAACCTGGCATTCCTCAACGTGCTCTGCTTACAGACTGAATACATAAGGTGACAATATTCAGCCTTGCCTAACTCTTCTGAATCTTGACGCACTTAGTTGCTCCACGTGGGGTTCTTTCCATGGCTTCGTACAGTATATACTCCGTGAGAGGTAGACGAAACGACCTGGTACTCCTATGTCTCTAAGTACTTCCCATAATTTACTGTGGTCGAATGAAAGGCTTCAGCATAATCAATATAGCAGAGACACACGCATTTCTGGAATTCTCTTGCCTTCTCAATAATCCGTCAGACGTTGGCAATTTGATATCTGGTCCCTGTTTCTTTACGAAGTCCATTTTCTTCGTCGGGTAGCTCTGTCTGTATACTGGCAAAGTCTATTTTGTAAGATACTTAGCATAACCTCGTTAGCATTTGAGGTAAGTGCGACTGCTCGGTAATGCGAACACTTAAATTCCCTTCACAGTCAAACGGACGTTATGTTTCAGAAGGAGAAACTTTCATTTCGGCGAAATCTTAAACCAGCGCGCGAGTTTCTATTACTCAAAACAGTCTGGAACAAAACCAGGAACGCATTTATATATACGTTCATGATCTGCAAATCAGTTAAGTGTCCAGCATACCATACTTCGAATGGTATATGTACCAGCAACAAACCTGCCACCGATTCTTTGAAGAACCTAATTCCGCGTGCAATACAGCTACAATGTCTGATTATTAATGAGATGGTGCGCCATAAGTTACGCTGCCTCAAGAAAATACAGTTTGTAATTTCAACACTTATTGCATTAAACCTTAAACGTAAGATATACCTCTGAATGAGTAAATTGTGCCAGCAGTTTATATTTAAAATTCGTCGATAATTATTTACCGTCCAGTCACATTAAAGTGACCTGTCAAAAGCCTGTATATCGACATTTTGCAACGCGGACCGCCGCTGCGAGAGGCTCTGGAAGGTGCGCGAGAGGCTCTGGAAGGTGCGAGATGATTTTCTGCAGTGCTACCAACGTCACCTACATCCATTACACCTCCTTTTTAAATTATTTTAACTATATAAAAGCTCTTAAATTCTTAAAAAAATTGCTTAATTTAATAAATTTAACTGTAAAAGTGAAGACATGGTGGGTGATACAGTTTAAGTATCTTATTTGGATTCCCCACGTCACAAAAAGAATAAGGTATTTTCAGCAAAAAGGTTTTCCATCGTTGGCCTGTGTTACAGACCCACTGAATAAGCACGGAGCAGGTATCCAAATGGGTGCAGCCAGGGACGACAAGGCCAAAGGATTGTAAGAAGCAGCACTCAATGATCCACTACCAACTCCAGAGATGGCTGTGGAAGAACAGTTTGAGGACTTAATAAGTTTCATTTGGGAAGCATCCGTCCTGATATCACCCACTCCATTCAGGGGCTCTCCCCATGAGGGCCACCTAGCCACAGAAAGAGCCACCTGGTTGTGCAGCTGTTGCCGTGCCCCAGAATGACAAGCAACCAGTCCTAGGCATACTTCGGGAAGCAACAGCTCATATCAGGAGCGCTGTGTTGTCAGGGGGCTCAGCCAGATGGGTACAGTCCACACGCACTGGCTGCATGTGCTGGTGACCTATTGGAACACAAGAGGGCTATGGTGGGAAGGAGCAGGATAAGTCACCAATCCACACCATAGACGCTAGGGAGCTAGTTCTTCCCCAAAAGGCTAACATCACAGAAAATTTAGAAATGGATTTCAAACTCCAAAGAGAGATCAACAAGTAAAAAAAAAAAAAAAAAAAAAAAAAAAAAAAAAAAAAAAAAAAAAAAAAAAACAAGGGAAACAAGAAAGCAAAGAATACAGGACACCAGATTGAAAGCCATGTCGACAGAAGAAAGAACACCGAGAACGGGGAAGGAGGGAGCAGAGGGGAATGAGCAAGGTGGGGTGGGAGGGGACGAGGAAGGAAATGCAGTCCAGAACGGAAGAATGGCCTGCAACAGCTTGGGGCCCCATGTGCGCATTCCACGAACTCACGAAAGAACCGCGAGCCCCTTGGGAGGCTTCCCACGATTGTTTCAGGGTGTTCGATTCCAAACGTTTCACGCTGTACATACTAACGGCCATCTGTCCAATGGAGCATGAAACTTTCTTCATCTGAAATGGCCACCTGTCGCCACTCAGTGGACGTCTAGTTGCAGTATTCGGGTGCAAATGTCAGCCATCGTCGCCGATGAACAGCAGTCACAATGGACGCCTGTGCGGAGGCCCATACGCAACGTTCGCTGAACGGTCATTGAGGAGACACTGTTGGTAGCCCCTTGGTTTATCTGAGCGCTCAGCTGCTCAACAGTTGCTCTTCTATTCGCCCGTACACATCTCCGCAACCGTAGTTCACCCCTGTGACCTATGGCCTGTGGTGCACCACGGTTGCCTCTGCGCCTGTTTTGGATGTCGTCATTTTGCCATGCACGGTATTTTTTAACCACGGCGGCACGCGAACAGGCACACTGAGCCATTTCGGAACTACTTGTCTCTTGGTCCGAAAGCCAATGGTCATTCCGCTTTTGGGCGTCAGAAAAATGCCTCATTTTCCGCATAACGATAACGAATGTTCTGTTTTACGCGTCCCCACGACGCCCTTTATATGCACACTGCTGTTAATGGTGCCAGCTGCCGCCTGCGTATGGTTATTGTACATAGGTGGTGGTCACCTTAATGTAACTGAACCGTGTATGAAATACTGAAAATCAAATTTTTGTCTTCAGTGAAAGCCGATATATAGGCGGCCTGGGGCAGGGACTATGGGGCCGCCTGGGTTAGCCATTTAGTAATATACGTTAGGGAAGGTGCATTCAGAAAGAAACGAGGCAGAGGATGTAAAACTAAAACCATTGAAGGGATTGCAACGCCTTTGCCTACCTAGTAATGGTGTAGTACCTAGAAGGGCGCTGCGACCCCAAACTCACCGCTAGAGGGACAAGGGCGCGCGCACAGCTGACGCGCCAGAGAGGGGAGGCGCACGCCTCGACCGTACACTGCACTCAACAGTGCTAAAGATGAAAGCTTTAAAAGGAGAGCAAACGAGTGTAGCGTGTTTCTTTACAGTGGAAAAAGTGCGGGCAAAATATTCATCGAAGAATGGCTCAAGGATAGCGAGAGCAATTTATGTTGGTCGCAACGGTCAAGGCGTGAGCGATGGACGCATGTCATTGGCCGACGACGGACGACCTGGGACGCCACATCGCATAACCGACACTGTTGTCCAAACTGATGGATGCCTTAATTACTGAAGACAACAGGTAACGGTGGCAGCCGTTGCTCGAGTTTGGATGGAGAATCGACATTATAACGGACATGCAGTGCTCTCCGTACACTTAACGGAAGCTATCGATTCTGCACTCTATGTATCTAACTATCCTTACGCTTCCTTGCTATGGCGCAACGGTATCGCTGACGGAGACGCCCCATTGTTCTGGAAGGGACAGATTGGCACCTGGGACTGGGCGCGATGGAGCTAGTCAGTTGCGCCAGACTCATGAGTGTGTGTGTGTGTGTGTGTGTGTGTGTGTGTGTGTGTGTGTGTGTGTGTGTGTGTGTGTGAGAGAGAGAGAGAGAGAGAGAGAGAGAGAGAGGCGATGTTAAGCCATTTTTTAAGCTCAGGATTAATTTAATGTCGGGTGATTTATAAAGGGTGATGCAAAAATAACTGTACGCACTTCGTGGGTGTAATATATGCATCAGAATAAGAGTAAAATGTTAGGTTTTGTTTGAATTTGCTTTATTTCAGAGTACAACACAGAGTTAATTATTCTCAGAAAGTAACGCCCTCAAGGGACCCGGAATTCGACCTAACTACCTACTGTACGTCTGCCCAGGACACGTTCAAAATGATGTCCACTTAGACGAAGACAGTGACATGTTTGACGTCTTACTGTTCTCGGAATGTTGCAGGCTCCGTCCATCTCATTCTGCACAGTTATTTTCAATTCACTGCTGCAGTCGTGCTACATTCTCAATTGCGACAACATACACAAGCTCCTTCAGATGGCCCCAGAGGTAGAACCCCAGACGTTAAGATCCGGAGACCTGGCGAGCCAAGCAACTGGTCCTGTACAACCTACCCGCCTATCGGGATAAGGAATCATGAGCTCTCTTGCCTCCTGGCTGAAACACGTAGGGAAACCGTTGACACAGAAACATCAATCTATACGTTGGCGAACACGACACACCGAAAGCCTGTACTTATTGGCCCATGCGTTAATGCCTACCACAAATGACATTATGCATCGTAACTTGGAAATAAAATAGTTTCATACACAACTTATTTTAAGTTTCATCTTATTTTGTTCCATACCTTACACCCAAGAAGTGCGTACTGTTACTTTTGAATTACAACGTATGATAACAATGCGATCATACGGTAAGGAATCAGCAATGTTAAACAGATATAAACTCTTAATAGGTAAGCGACTAATTTTAGTGTGAGCGCGATCAGCACATATTTTGGATGGGAATAAATTATAGGTGTGGGAGAATAGATGGGGCATCCGTAGTAGGTTAAGAGCCAGAACTTTAGTTAACGAGTCATATACCTTGGTAATAAGTTCGCCCTCCCAAACTGGCTACTTATGACTGACTGGTCACACTACAGCAAATAATAAGTATGAATCAATAAAGAGTAGTGAGTGGCACACTATAACTTGTGTCATTCTTCGTTGAATTTCCGGTCCCCGCATCCCTTCCGCGGTAAGTAAACGTACTCCATCCTTTTGCTACTTCTTGACACACTCCTCCGTTTTCAGCACTACTAACGAGGAGAACACGGAAATTGCCATAAACCTATTTCGCAGAAACTTTACTCGGTGGAAAAGAGGTCAAAGTAAGCGGACTTGCGTATCGGCTCATCCGTAGGTACTCTACTGTTTCTGAGAAAACTACTCTCGAAGTTTTCGAGGTTCTTTATGTGCCTTTTGGAGAGTAAACAGTACAACCGAAAGGTGGCACAGGGGCTTCACACTTACGCTCCTTGTTCGACACCCGAATATTATTTATATTTTTATTTTTGGTTTTAATTTACCTACCAATATCCGTAAAAGAAATACACGAATGTATCTCGAAATAATGCCCTTATTCGTCAACTAATTGCACGTCAGGTAAATGAATACATAAATGAGAAAATTATTTGACATTGTTTTCGGTGAAATTCCTTTAGTGTAACTTGATTCATTATTTCAAGCGCCAGTTTTCGAAAAAGTGGTCCGTTATGCGTGGTTTGCTGCGGAATTGTTGCCAACGCGTGAGATCTTCAGCAATGTTAACGGCGTTTCTTTACCAAGTGAGCTTCATAAGAAGACATGTCACTGTGGCAAACCTGCCTTCGCACGATTCTCCTCCTATTCGAAATTTGCATGTTTCAAAGTTTCTACGATTGTTGGACCCAATCTTCGTGAAGAATAAACACAAGAATAAAATTTAAGACTTGCGAATTGATATAAAAATGAAATAAAAGAATGAAAATTTAAAAATATTGTAACCCCTGAAATTACTATACACCCATAATATGTATTATGGCACTTATTTTGAAATCCAGTAGCAATTTCACAATTAATACAACGCCCTTGTATCTCCCAACTTCATAAGGAACCTTCGTGTAGCAATGTACGGACATGGTAGATGAATCAAAAAATAAAGTAAAAACAATAATCGGGTTTCGAACAGGGCGATAAAGCGAGAAACCGCGACGTTAACCACTGAACCATCATTTCGGTGCAGGTTATCGAGCGCTAAAAGGCACAGAAAGTACCTCCAACGTTTTGACTGTCGTTTTCTCAGATACGGTGTGTATCTACCGATAAAGCTGAGACATGTGTTCCCTTAATTTGACTTATCTTCCACTGAGCGAAGTTCCTGGACAACCTGGGTCATGGCGTTGCCGTGTTGTCCCTGAGTGCAGTGCACGGTCGACGCGTGCACGTGCTCGCTCGCCCGCCCGCCACGTGGGTTAGCGCACGTGTCCCTCCAGCGGCGAGTTTTGGGCTTCAGTGCACTTACACCACACCATCGTCCGTACACTACGCAAAGGCATTGCGATACCTTCGGCGGTTTTCATTTTACAGCCTTCAAGGTATTTATAATGCCCCTTATAGATTCCTGGCTTCCCCACTTAATACTGCTTCCTGGAACATCGCATGTAGGTTTTCCCAGATGGTTAACGTTTGTCTTCAAGCATATGCCAATTCAGGTTTCCGTGATCCTCTCCTGGGAAAGCTAAGGCCATGTGAGTTGGTCTTCTTTATATACGTTCAATAATCTCCTCTCCAGCCCTCCTATCCCGCCCCCCCCCCCCCCCCAGTAAACCCTATTTAGGATAGGTTCCTCACACTTGTGCGTTCAATCTCACAGTAATCCTTTCTAGACTATTTTGCCGGTATCCTGTCAATGGAACGATGAAACTCTTACGCCCTAGAAATTGTTACACCCAGATATGAGTTACCCATTCCAATTGTGATTGACGTTTTAGTCATACAACACTGAGTTTTGTATAGTACACAATTTTACATTTCTGTACATCTGAATGAAGTTGTCAATTCCTTAAACAAGATGACCTTGATTGTATGATGTGTTGCATTAATGGCCAGCTTTGGCCTGTAGCCATTTTCTAACGTCTGTTACAAATCGAAGAAAGTAAATCGTTACACTTTGCTGTTACAGTACTTACAGTTGCATCAGTGACAGCTGGCGTGCGTTAGATGTGTAGGGACGGAGGGAAAAAGTGAACACACTGACATGCTACGGAAGAAACTCGTCGGCTATACCATACTTCATGCAGAAACGCATTTTGTAACTTGTCTTAACTGAACTGATTGTGACAAACTGCTTTTAACTATCTGCACTTGCTTAATGTGTTTAGAAACACGACGTTTCCTTCCGCATCCATGAACGTAAACACAGGCGTTTTAATACGCGAATAGGAAACGCTCAAAGAATGTTTGCGGCCGATCGCTTCTAGTCGCTTCAGTCCGGAACCGTGCTGCTGCTACGATCGCAGGTTCGAATCCTGAATCGGGCATGCATGTGTTTGATGTCCTTAGGTTGGTTAGGTTTAAGTAGTTCTAAGTATAGGGGGCCGATGACCTCAGATGTTAAGTCACACAGTGCTTAGAGCCATTTGAACCATTTTGAAAATGCTTACAGTAACTACACTAGGAAATTAATTATACTATATATTTCTGCATAAAGTATGCAGAGGTTTTGTTAAAAATTATGTCAGTAGTAAATGTGATCTAGTTGTTTTCATTAATTTTTATAACAAAGATTTCCCATTAACGTCAATAGTTTATTACACTACAACAATCTTTACTACATAAAACACTATGACTTTGTAACAGTTATATGTCATTATGGTAACAAGTGATCCCTCCTGTCTAATTCATATGGTACTTAAAATATGCCTAGCTGTTGGAAGATCTTATGTCCCATAATCCGAACTGCTTTTACTAACGTCACTAATACAATCAAATTAGTCATTGCTGAACAAAATATACCGTCGTTTTGTTAATAAAAATGGTCTCTCGTGTCCAGTAATGTAATTAATAACGAGGCAACAAAGGTCATGTTGTACAGAGAATTTTTCGGACTATGATGGACATTTAAAACGGTTGTAGCATTCAGAAATTACGTTCAGGCTGTCGACCCACACATGAAAAAACAAGGTGCCAACATTTGAAGCACTTTGAAATTTTATGCTCTTACTGGATACTTGTGCAGATTTTACTTGCAGGAGATCGGATATAACACGCAGTCGAAAATACATTTGTCGCTTTGTACGAGTAGTAATGCTGCAGAAAGATGAAAGACAACGTTAATAGTCATTTATCGTTTCGGAGGGCTATCCCTGGAATGCACAACTAGGAACAAAAGCTGAGGGGCTCTATACAGAAGCTTTTCGGTGAGCTATCTCTACGCTCTGGTGCCAGAAATACGACTGCGACAGACGCGCCGTCCGGAAATGTTATTGCGACATTCTGGACCGGGAGAAAGGTCAACAGCTCGCGGTTAAATTCACATTTTTCCACACGATGGCAAGCGCAGGGAACGGTATGCTGCATCCTACACGCTCTCTGAACACTGCGTTATAACTGCAACAGAAGGAAGAATAATTAGCTGGTTTCATTGTCGGCGATTTTCTTTTAAGTATCGAAAATTGTTATTTAACCCCATGACGAGGTCACTAAAAACTAAATACATGTTCCAAAGAGCCATAGCAGTGCCGAGAAATTCGTGACGTTTTCAAAGGAAACCAAGACATCCGCTATAGGCTCCGGTCAAAGTGGCGGCGAGATGACATCTCGGCCCGACCGGCATTGCACAGAAATAGCCGACCACTTCCATACTGCCCGGTATCTTCTGCGCCGTCTAAGTGCGACCGGCCATATCGGCCGATAATCTCGGCAATTACACGGTCCTCGGCGAATTTCAAATTGTTTTTTTTTACTGCGGATTCAGGAAACATTCTTTGCAGCACCACACGGCTTGAGTAAGTTGTTTCTGAGAAAAATGCTTTTTATCGAATAACGCCAAAAGTTCTGGAGTTTCGTTTTTTAATAAGTGCTTCAATTATGACAAGAAGATCTTTCACAAGCGACTACATAACAGCGAATAAAAAGTGATGCAGGAAGTGCAATATTCCTTTAATTCAAGTAACTTTTCACCAACTGACATAATATCGATTTGGGTCCAGAATGACCATTTTCAGATATGATTAAACACAGAAAAAGGACACATGATCATACATCAACAATCTGGCTATGGTGGGAAGCTGGGGGGGGGGGGTATTTCAGATGGGGACCATGGATTTATTGGGCAGATTTAATTGGTTACTAATATGCAGAGATGGTTGCGCAGGAAGGACTAGAATGTTGAGCTCCATCAAACTGGTCTTTGGACTGAATATCATAGCAGCAGCAGCAGCTTAACGCTATCTTCAAACACAACCCCTTGTTATCAATGTGGAGTCTCATCATCAGTCAAGCACGGACGCTTGATTTGGTGATATTGTACTGAAAATTTGGATTGGACATGGCACATTACCATATACGGTAGCATCAAAACACTTCGTTGAAGACAAATTAGTCAGGAAAATTGTTCTGTTTACTATTTTGTGACACTGGAATAGAACTACCATTACGTCTAGCAATGTGCCAACAGCGAAACGCGGCACAAATTTGTTCCAATAGCAGTATTTTATGATTTCCAAGACAAAGGGCGACTGTGTTTACCGTCAACGGGAGAAGGTACTCTGCCACAACCATGCTGAGTGCCATCAGCAACTTACAGTGGAGGTGCAATTAAGACAGTGACTACGCTAAGATGACGCGTACGAAGAAGCGGCATCAACAGCTGACGTCTCAAGCTTGCTTTGCTCGGCAGCTGGGCACAAGCTCTTCCTAAAAGGAAGCGTTAATGCCTCGTGTCCACATGTCCCCGTAAATGACTCACACTGTGAAACGAATAGTCAACTGTCGAAGAAAAACAGCTAAGTGCAGGATGCACTTGAGTACGGCGGTTTTCATTGCCCTAAAGCATTGGTTTTCAAGTTTTGCCGGCTCCCTCCCTCAAGGGTGGAGGCATATAAAAGGGGGCGCGCCCGGGCCAAACGACATCAATGCTGTATGTTGTTAAAATAGCTATTCGACCAAAACAAATGTTTTAGTACTTAACGAACTGCCAACTATGTATTCAGTATTTCCTGTGTACTCAGACTCATTTTGCTCTTAGATCATGAGCCTGAATATAAGCGCGGTACTTACCGTAGCCAATCAGACCGCTGTATTTCGTCTGGTCCCTTTAATCCCCCAAACCAACCAACCAACCCGCTGTATTTCGTTGGTAGACGTACGGTACACGTGCGAAAACTTGGCCGATCGTCGCAAGCCGGCCCGATTCGGAACACTTGGTGCCAGCTGTCTTTTGAATAGAATTTCTCACAGCTTCAGCGACGTAGTAGTAGTACTTATTGTCAGCAGTGGCTTTGTTTCTAAGCAGAGTTGGTACTCGAGCCTCGGTTGGACTGAGTAGTTCTGTCAGTATCGATCAAACAAGCAGGTTAGTCGTTTGTCTGATGTGAAAGCGAACTTTATTTCGTTACGAGTTTGTCGAAGAAACGCAAAGAACGTGATTACATTAAAAACGGTTTTGCTGTTGTACGAAACAATGGTGTTGACTAGCCGCAATGTGTTGCTAGTTAAGAAGCATTCAGCAATGATGCTATGATACCTTGTCTCTAATGGCATTTGTGGATCAAATACAGTTTTAAAAGGTAAGCCGATAGTACTTGTGTCGCAAAATGTGCGCGTTTGAAACGTATGGATAGTATTGGATCCACTGCTCAGTCTTCTGAAAAAGCGATCCTAGTTATCACTACTCATCGCAAAGGTTAAGGAAAGTCGTTTTGTCGGAGAAAGACTTGTCAAACCAACGCCCCCCCCTTTTTTTTTAGGACTGATATTGTTCTCGGGCCAGAAAGAAAACAAAAACTTTCACAAAACTTTTTTTTTGCAAACTGTGAAACATGGGACTGACGATATGGCCTAAGACATAACAAATCAGGTCGTGCAGGCCGTGAAAGAATTTTTCGCAGTACAGTTAGACGAGAGTACAGCTGTCGTAAACTGTTATCAACTGTTAGTTTTTGTACGACACATAAAAAACGAAACAATAACAAGATGCTATTTTCTACAGAGCTAACGACTACTTCTAAAGCAAGTCATACAATGACAGCAATATCTAGCTTCTTTAGGAAATAGGAGCTGTCGTAGCAAAATCAGCCCAGTGTATGCTCAGATGGTAACCCGTTAATGCTTGGATCTTGCTCACGATTCGTCCAAGAGAAAAGAATCCCAATGATATTTTAATTCACATTGTTATACACTGTCGAGTCTTGGCAGATATGACACTTCCAAACGAGCTCTACGTCGTCTGCAAGCTGGCTCACACATGGAAATATGTTAGATTATTTGAACTTCAGAGATGAAGTGAATTGTGTGTGGAGCTCCGATTGGTTGGTTGGTTTAAAAGGGGGGGGGGGGGGGGGAGACAAACTGCGAGGTCATCGGTCCGTTGTTCCAAGTGTAGAACATTTGCCCCAGGGGAAAGAAGAGAACAAAGCAGACGTACGGCGCAACAACAGGAGAAAGTAAGAACCAAAAGAACGACACAAGAACAAACACTACGATGGACAAAACAGGGCAAGAAAACCACAGAAAGACTCAAGAAACAGGGAGAAGACATTAAAAACAAGGAAGCAGATTACAGTGGCTGGCTGACCACGAGAATAAAAAGGAAAAGCCAGCCACTGACCAACACATTAAAACCTCCACCCTAAAAGCACTAGGGTGGAGCACACAGAGGGACAAAGGACACGCGCTAAAATTGAGAGCAAATTATAAAACTCACCCTCACGAATAAAATGTAAATCTATATCAGCTGATGAGGCGTTGTCAGATAACATTAGCGGCAACGAGTCCAGTAACCCAAGATTTCGTCGCTGGGCAGTCTAAGTGGTACAGTGCACCAGAATATGGGCCACTTTCAACTGGGCGCCGCACCGAGACTCAGGCGGGCCTCCACGGGGCAGAAGGTAACCGTGGGTCGCCCAAGCGTGGCCAGTGGGGAGCCGGCGGAGGACAGCTGATTCCCTGCGAGAGGGCCGCATGGAAGACTTCCACGCATTCGTAGTCTCCATAATGAAACGCAGTATGTTGCGTGTACTGTTATTATTCCGTCTCCCAAAGCCGAAAAACCCTACGGCGTAAATCAGAACGCAGGTCAGGTTCAGAGATACCCATCTCCAGAAGCGGTTTCCGTGTAGCCTGTTTGGCCAGTGTCCGCAAGTTCGTTGCCTGGGATGCCGACGTCCTGGGGTCCACACAAACACCACCGAGCGAAGGGATCGGTGCAGGGCATAGATGGACTCCTGGATGGACGCTACCAAAGGATGGCGAGGTTAACACTGGTCGATAGCTTGTAGGCTGTAGGCTTTTAGGCTTTCGGTACACAGGAGAAACGATTCCCCAGGGCTTGAACGGATATACTTAAGTGCACGACAGATGGCCACCAGCTCTGCAGTGAATACATTGCAGCCATCTGGCAAGGAATGCAGTTCAAAATGGCCTCTGTGGACGTAGGCGAAGCCAATATGACCATCAGCCATCGGTGGAAACCACTTCAGAACCTCAGAATACGTCAAGAATCGAGAGGAAGTAACAGCCGAGAGCGGCAGGAGTAAATGAGTCCTTAAGGTCATGCGAAAGGTCCAGACGAATCTGCTGCCTAAGTGTACACCATGGAGGTGTATGCGGACGCACCTGGACGCGAGGTGGTAAAGGGAAGGGCTTCAGTTGAGACAGACTAAGTGGGCTAAAGATATCAATGCACGATGAACACGATGCACTATGTAAGCCGTCCTTCCCCAATTGGCTCGCTCTTCGGGAAAATTCTGAAAAATGGAGGTCAAACCCTAGAAGGGACCATCACATAAAGGCCGAAAGGTGTGAGGCTCCTTTCTATTCTAACCCCCAGGCCTGCAGGGGCACTGGGAAGATGGATAACTCATTTTCGGTAATATGTCTAAAGGGTTATCACAGCACAACAAAGCAAAGCAAGCACTGCAACTGTACTTAAAATTTTCAAGCACTTATTTGTGCTAAAGGGCGTTTTCATCAGCTGTAGCCCTGAAAAAGAAATATAGAACCAAACTCAATATTTCTAGTGATCTACACTGCGCACTTTCTTCTACTTAAAGATTTGAAAACCTTCGCAGAAATATGCGAGCTTATCCTTCACACTGATTTGTTTTTTTTTTTTATTACCAAACGTGTGTGCGAATCTTATACATTTACCATAAAATATTTACATTATGAAGTCTATGAACTGTTTTGCTGGTATTACCGTTGGCCACACGAATAATTTCGATAAGCCGTACGTAGTTCGAAACAGGTTGTGTGAGGATTCTTTCTGTTTCACACTGCTCGCAGCCTCACCGATCTGCCAGCTGTCGCGATTTTTCTTTTATGAATTGCGATGTATTCCAACAGAATTATTTTCACAATACTTTCTACAAATAGGCGCCGAATTTGAAACTGGCCGTGTCTTATCAGTAGAGCCCAAATTTCCATGCAACTGCGTGTATTGACCAATCTAGCGAATAAATGCTCATGTCCGCGAATTTTTGAAAATATCTTGTATTTAGAAATTTATAAGCGATGCAAGTAATTTTCCTAGCCTAAATGGAGATGAAATAACTTGCATAGGCATAATAGGTTCTCTTTTCTCATGTGAATTATCACAAAACTGATTATGTAAAATTTATGGTAATGTCGTTAAACTAATGATTATTTAAAAACTGAAAAATTGACAGTTTTTGGAGGGCTTTGTGTCATACAGTTGTGCGTAAAATTCAACATAATAGGCGAAAACCACCTTTCATGTCTATGTTAAGACGTTAGTC
Source organism: Schistocerca piceifrons (assembly GCF_021461385.2). Classification (NCBI taxonomy): domain Eukaryota; kingdom Metazoa; phylum Arthropoda; class Insecta; order Orthoptera; family Acrididae; genus Schistocerca; species Schistocerca piceifrons. The sequence goes on from NC_060143.1 coordinate 298,809,904, forward strand.
GACATAGCAAAAGTCTTTCGTTGTCACCCAAATAGAAAGTGACCTAGGGAAGAACAAAATCCACTTTTTTAGTTGTGCTTCCCGTAGCATGTCAGAACAAGTCGGGACGTTTCGTATGGATCAACCTTTTTCCCCCACTGGCGTCATAGTCAAAACCTTACCCTTGTGACACTAAAGATTCGAGGAAAGTAGTGGTGTGTCATTAGCAACAGTAATTATTTGTAATACTAATTTTATTTATATTAAATTATGTGAAGCCACCTAAAATCTGTATAATCCGCAATCTCTCATCTATGTTCCCTCAGTGTGAAATTTGTACTATAGCAGCTTTTTTGTACGATGAGCGCGAACTCTTCGGTTGGCAGCTCCGAAACTGAGACAAACAATCCCCCTCTCACACACCGCAGTGACAATGGTATATTCTCTCTCTCTCTCTCTCTCTCTCTCTCTCTCTCTCCTGCACGCCTTTGAGATAAAACACTAACTTCCCAAAATGTCCGTACTGTAACAAATACTCTACCGCTCATAATCCAATGAACGCGTGAAAATCGGTATAAATTTGTGCAGAACTGAAGTGTACTCATCGCACTCACCAGTATTGCAACATGAAATCTTGTCCGAAAATGAAGTGAGGAAATTGTGAAGAACTGACGGTGTTATGGTAGTTGTACGCGCGATTTTATTTAGCGGTTACCTCAAAGGCGTACGTGATGCAGGGGGAGTGGGGAATGTTGACTTTGTTCCACATCTGTGCTGTCAAACCACAGGTGCGTGCACTTCCCACGGAATGGAACTGGTGTACGTTGGCCAACGTTTTGGATAGAAGCGTGCGCCAAAGTGCAGTAAATATAAAACTGAATTTTGATGCTGAGGTGTTTTTATTTTTTTTGCTTCTCTGTGCAATTTTGATCTTGTGACAGTTGATGAATGCACGCATGTTTAAGTTATGATAGTGCAGGGAAATTAGGGCTCTAATAATTAGTCTTCACGAACCCATATTACTTCCATGCTGTATTTACGCCATACTGGTGATCGGTACAAAGTGCACGCATCGCCTCTATGTTAGCAGTGCCGCGAGAGAAAGTAATTTGTGTTTCCCCTTTCACGAACCCCATCTCCTCAACAAGTCCTTACTAGTTTCCTTTTCACCTCCTCCCCCCCCCCCCCCTTCAAGACAATGAGCTAATCGGTCGCATTTTCAGGTGCTTGCTGTAGGTATCACATTAACGGTAGGGCCGTCCAACCAGCTAGGGATTTTGACGATCGAATGCGTGAAATGGGGGACAATTTGGCACGATATCCTTCAGGACATCCAACAACTATCGATCAATGCGAAGCCGAATAACTGCTTGCATAAGGGCCAGAGGACAGCCAACGCGTTGTTGATTTGCACAATTCTCGAAGCTCTCTCTCCCGAATAAATCCTCGGATTGTTCTGAACTCTTAAACCTTTGTTTGACCATACACGTACATCATGTCTACCGATCTCCCTGCCTTTAGTGTCATTCCTTCGTGGAATGTCGTTTGTCTTAAGAGTACATGTAGTTTACAACAAAGAAGCTGTCCCACTTTGTTCATCGTTAAGAATAAACCTGATGTAAACAAAACACAACCGCGATGACCAGTCAGTAGTCCTAGCACACGTATACTTGATGGCGGTACGCTCTTGGAAGTAGGTCCTACTTGCATGTAAGATATCTTACTAATATGTCACTGAAAATAATAATTTTTTATGTTCTAATGTATTAATAGCCATCGACGTTTTCTACGTCAAACACTGACTATATAGTTTTTATTTAAAAACCGTGTACAATCTCAGTTTCTGTACTGTTGTGCGGATTGTCGTGCAGTTAATGCGCAGTGTGAAAGTGGATTAAGATGCTTTCCGCTCCGCATTGAAATATGTGCGTGGAACACCATCAAAAAAATAGTAGCGAGAAACAGATTGCTCCGAGTGGTTTTAACACGTTTACACCCGTCGCCAACGATATGTCAGATTGTAGAAATGACATCTGAATTTACTGATATTTCTGTGTCAAATGAAATGAGTGCGCGGAAAGAAAACCAGGATACCGGCAACCTGTCCACTCCAGCGAAGGCGCAGGAACGTCAGCCGTGTCTTACAAAAGTGTGACGGTTTTTTGAAGTGTTATGCGGTAAGAGAACATTTTACACACTAATGGGATGACAATGGTTTCCAGTTTGAAAAAAGGAAAGGAAGGAGTATAGTAGCAGACAGATGATATTTCTTTGTGGAGGAGACGTTGTCTCCGTCAGATTCGCGAATTTAGACGTGAGGAATGTAATATTAATTACGTTGATGAGGCTTGGGTTAATGCGGGACATATCACACTGAAAGGAATAACAATCGTTACTGATTAAGAGGCAAGCTTCTGTCCCACGTCTGTAACAGGGATAAAAAACGCGGCAGGAAAAGGAAAGAGGTTAATTATTGTGCATATAGGTAGATAATTGTGGAAGTGGTGATTTAATTTGGAATCTAACGAAACAGGAGATTATCACGAAGAAATGAATGAAGTGTTGAAGTGGTTTAGAAATGTTCTACCCAAATTGGAACCCTCTAGCATTACTGTAATAGACAAGCATATCACAGCGTAAAACTTGAGCGTAGGCCGCAAACATAATGGAAAAAGCACATGTAACCACTGTAGGCCAATGCAGTGTTGTTGAAGCTGTTAAGCCTGCACGTCACATTGTCGTTACGTTACCAACGTACTACTACAACTAAACCCAATATAACTGATCGGGAGCCAAGTTTAGGGATTTGTCGCGAGAAATAACATTTGAGCTGCCAGACGTACTGAAACTAACTCTGTGTCATATAATAATGGCTCTGAGCACTATGGGACTCAACTGCTGAGGTCATTAGTCCCCTGTGTCATATAATACAGCCGAACGACAGCGGGATGCAAAACCGCACGCCATAAAAGAGAAAATGTGGCGCTTGGATGGTTTCGTGGATTCTGTTGTTGATTACCTCTTTATTAATGCAGCAGATGGCAGTTCCACTTCTAAAATGTATTCATCGGATTCTGATATGGGACAGTTCAGATATTACCAGACGAATAACTATACTGTGAAATTCCTGCAGTTCTCTTACGTTACAAACAGCTTACGCAGAAAGAGTATCCTTTGGTTTATTTGAGAATTTTC